>NC_056748.1:750508985-750608985 GCF_019279795.1 Protopterus annectens
TGTGTATACCTTGCTTAGGGCCTGAGCACGACGTTGTTGGCTGTCACTCTTGTGCTAGATTTAACAAACGCACTATTAAGAGAAGATTAGATTGTGCCAGGTTAGTTTTTGGGAAGCGTTGTAATTACAACATGCCGTCGGATGCTCTAAAAGCGCAAGGACAAAGCAGCGGTGGAAGAACCGTCTGTCCCGGACGTCGGTTCTTTAGAGGCTCGGTGGAGCCGGTGGTTCTACCAGAAGTTCCTTTGGATTCTCAGGGAGAGACTTTACTGTTACAAGATGTGTCCTCTCAGGAGGTAGGCCAGGCTGAAGGGGCTTCTCAGGTAGCTGTTCTCCCTCCCTTCCTAAGGTGGTTAGGCCCTCCTTCTGTTTCCAAGGCTTCTTCTAGAGGCAGGCCAGGTTAACTTCAGTGGGGTCTCCCTTGTTCTTCAGGGTCTCTGCCTAAGAAACATATGCTTAAAATGGCAGAAGATTTGATTACTATGATTAGAGGTTCTATGCCCCTGATAAGAGGCCTAGGGTGGAACCTGAGCTTGAAAGTTTTGAGCAGTGTTCAGAGGCTTCTGAGTCTTCGGCTGAAGACTTACTGGAGTATCCTCCTTATTCTGATTCTGATGTAGATGACTCTACACCTTCGGCTTCTCCTCCTGAGGATTTTTCTTTTTCAGAGACTCTTCATTCCATGAGGGAGCATTTTAAATGGGAAGGTCAAGATTTCTCTGATTCCAGGAAAAGGCTTAGGGAATTTTGTTTCTACCCCAGCATAGGCCTTTAGCTATACCTCCTGTTCTGGATGTGGTAGAGGATGTTTTTGCAGAGGCTTCCCTGAACCCTGATTCTTTGCCTCCTGCCCCAGTTAAACCGGATAGGTATTATAGGGTGCCTGAAGCTTATAAGTATCTTTTTAAGAGTCCTAGGGCAGACCCAGAAGCTGTTTCTCAGGGCCCTAAAGGTGTTAAGGCTTCTGTTGTTAAAAATCCTGTTCCTTCTGATAAAGAGGCAAGGGCTTTGGATAGATGGGGAAAGAAGGTGTATACTTCTTCCACTTTAGCCATGAGGGCTTTGAATTGCCAGTTTCACATGTTGAAATACCAAAATTATCTCCTTTCACAATTGAAGTCTAAGGTAGATGCTCTGGCTGAAGGTATTGAGTGTAAAGAGTTGCAGGATTTAGTTCATGTTTCTGAACAGGTGGGTAAGCATTCCTTGCAATGTGGTTTTGATGCTGTACAGGCCTCTTGGTGGCAGCCACTGGTTCTGTTCTTTGGCTGAGGGATCAGAATTTAGCTGAACATGTAAAGACAAGGATTTTAGATGCTCCTTTACAATCTGATGTGTTATTTGGTGCGCCTGTGGAAGCAGTTTTAAAGAAAATGGAGGACAAGGCTAAGTCTATGCAGACTGTTAAAGATTTTTTGCAGGTTCAGCCTCCAAAGTTTAGTAGAAATTGGCCTACTAAGGGGTGGACCTATCCTTCTTATGATTCTCAGTCTAGGGGTAGATCTAGACGTGGTAGGGGCAGAGCTCAAGGTTCTTTTAGGCCTGCCCAGTCTTCTGGTGAGGGCAGGGGTCAGTCCTTTCGTAAGCAGACCCAATGACTTGCCTTTTCAGCTGCCAGAGCCTTCTCGTCTGGCAGCACCTTTGGGAGGAAGGCTGGCACTTTTCAAAGAAAATTGGAGTGTTATTACCCAAGACAGATGGGTATTGGATATCGTTCACCACGGTTACAGGTTTTATTTCCATACCTTGCCTCCTTTCAAAGGCATGCCAGACATTCCTCCTATACAAAGAAAAGAGGCTCACAAGCAAATTTCTCTGTTACTCCAGATAGGGGCCATTCAGCCAGTTCCTGTGCCAGAAAGGGGCCTAGGATTTTATTCTCGCCTGTTCCTAGTGCCAAAAGGGAACACGTGGAGACCTATTTTGGATTTGTCTATCCTCAACACTTATCTGGACATTCCCAAGTTCAAAATGTTGACGTTACAACAGCTTTTACCTCTGCTGGGCAAGGATCACTGGATGGTAACTTTAGATCTCAAGGAGGCTTACCTTCATGTGCCTATCAGACTCAGTTGCAGGAAGTATCTGCGTTTCGAGCTGGAAATTCCCATTATCAGTTCTCTGCATTGCCCTTTGGCTTATCTACTGCCCAGAGTATTCACAAAAGTTCTGGCTCCAGTTGTGGCTTTCTTCAGGCTAAAAGGAATACAAATTTATCCTTACTTGGACGACTGTCTGATTCTGGCTCAAGAAAGGACGAGCTTCTTCAGCATCTGGAATATGTGATAGCAGTGCTAAGATGCCTGGGGTATTCTGTGAGCGAAATAAAGTCCAGTCTAGTACCCTCTCAAGACATGTGCTTTCTGGGTGTGAGACTGAATACAGCAGCCCAGATGGCCTTTTAACCCCGGACAAACAAAAGAATCTTTCCCTTTACTTCCATCAACTATCTCTTCAGTCCGGGCTGACTGCAAGGACAGTCCTTCAAGCCTTAGGGTTCATGGCATCTTGTATTCTGGTGCTTCCCAATGCCAAACTGCATATGAGGAAGCTGCAATGGTATCTAAAAATGTATGGACACAGCACTGCCAGGATTTGGACACTGTCATTCCAATAATACCTTGCATTCAAAAGGAATTTTTGTGGTGGGCTCAGGAATGTCACCTAAACAAGGGACTCTCTGTGACCCGGCCAGAGGCGAGTCAGATTCTAACGACAGATGCCTCAGACATAGCTTGGGGAGCTCATCTGAATGGAAAGTGGATACAAGACAAGTGGCCTGCCAGACTACAGCATCTACATATCAACATGAAGGAGATGTTAGCAGTCCAGTTTGCATTAATGGCTTTCAAGGAGTTACTTCTTCCAGGGCAGGTGTTGATTCTAACAGACAACACAACTGTCATGTGGTACATCAACAAGCAAGGGGGAACACATTCTTATCCTCTATGCAGGCAAGCAATGATTTTGTGGGAGACTGCGCTCAGCTTGCAGCTAAATCTTCAGGCAAGGTTTCTGCCAGGAGCACAGAACTCCTTAGCAGATGTGTTAAGCAGGCAAATCATGGATCCCCACGAGTGGAAACTGGATCTTCATGTATTTCAAAATTGACAGTGTCATGGGGAACTCCAGACATAGATCTGTTCGCTTCTCCACTAAACCACCAGCTGCCAAAGTTTTGCACGAAAAGGTTTCATCACACAGCTTGGAAAGTGGATGCTCTTTCGTTCAGTTGGGAAAATCTTCATGTGTATGCCTTTCCACCTCTGCCTCTCCTCCCAAAGGTACTCCTAAAGGTCAGACAAGACAAGCCAAGGATGATTTTGATAGCTCCAGATTGGCCTCGGCAACACTGGTACCCATTACTGAGGAATCTGGTAAGGAAGCCTCCATGGCTTTTACCTTTAATTCCACACCTTTTGTCTCAGAGGGATGGTCATCTACTCAATGTCAAGCTTCACTCTCTTCATCTAACAGCCTGGCATATTCTGTTTTGAACCACAGCAGGTCTCAACTTCCTCAACAAGTTTTAAATGTGATTATGGAAGCCAGAAGACCTAGTACACGTAAAGTGTATGCAGAGAAATGGAAGAGATTTTTATTTTGGAGTGCAGCAAAGGATTTGGATGTTTCTGAGCCTAATTTGAGTGTGGCTCTTCAATATCTTACTGAGTTACTGGACAAAGGTTTGTCTTTCTCTTCCATTAAGATTCATGCTGCAGCAATTTCAGCTCACTATGATTGTGACCCACCATTGTTTTCTCATCCTTTGTTCAAGCAATTTCTTAGAGGGGCAAAGAACATAAGACCCCGAGCTCCTACTCCTGCTTGGGACCTCAATTTTGTGTTGGAGAAACTTACTCTACAACATTTTGAGCTCTGACTACTGCTGAATTGAAATACTTGTCATGGAAGACTGCTTTTTGTTGGCCATTACTTCTGCAAGAAGGGTTTCCGAATTGCAGGCCCTTATGGCGCTTGAGCGTGCTGTCAATTTTCATAAGGATAGGGTATCATTACGTACTAATCCTTCATTTATGCCTAAGGTGGTTTCTAGTGTGGCTTTAAACCAAACTATTCATTTGCCTACTTTTTATGCAGATCCCCAAAATAAGTGGGAAAAGATTTTGCACACTTTAGATGTACACAGGCAGTTGCGTTATTATTTAAGCAGGACTAGGGATTTTAGGCAGTCTCAGCAGTTGTTTGTTTCTTTTGCTTTGAGTTCTCAGGGCAAGCCTGTGTCAAAACAAACTTTATCTAAGTGGATTGGGTTTTGCATTGCATTCTGTTATTCCCATCATGGCAAGGAGATTCCAGCTGGGATTAGGCCTCATTCCACTAGGGCTACTGCCACTTCAACAGCATTTCTAAGGGGTGTTGCAACAAAGGACATTTAGGAGGCAGGTACTTGGAGTTCAGTGCATACTTTCTCCAAGCATTACCACCTTCCTCTCTATTCTAAATCCAGGGCTGGTTTTGCCACTGCTGTGTTGCAGGGCATTTTGGCAGCTCCTGCTTCCTTGTAGTTTAGCCATCCTCCCTTACCTCTGCTTTGGGATTCTACCCAAGTGTTAGGACTGCAGCAATGTGAGATGAAGAACATAGTACAGTTTTGTACCTACCATAAATGTAGATGTTCAAGATCCACATTGCTGCAGTCCAATCCTCCCTCCTTCCCCTCTGTGTTTAGGGGTGGTTGTGTGGGTGGGGTTCTATTTTGTAAATTTGTATATATTGTACATATATTGGGTACAGGAGTGTTTGGTGTTTTTTGGTTTTGGCCTTATCTTTTTAGGGTCTTCTGACATCTGGGGCAAGAAAAGACTGAGGATATGACGTCAGTCATGCGCATTTGTACCCTGACGTCCTGATGTCAGACAAATGCGCCTTGACCGACGTCAGCCTTATACTTTGGTATTCGGGCCGACTGGGACAGCGGACTACCCAAGTGTTAGGACTGCAGCAATGTGGATCTTCGAACATCTACATTTATGGTAGGTACAAAACTGTACTATTCCACCATAATGCATTTGCCTGTCTTGAATTGTTGCTTAATTAGCACGATATGATTGAGATCCCAAAAACAGTTTCTAAAGTAATTAAGTCATGTTACCCACTTAGTGGTAATTTGCAGATAACATGTTTTGACTCCATTAATAGTAACTGGTTAGCATGAGGCATGAGTCATCCATATCTGATGCACCAGTAATTCTGCCTTCAATGTTTTATTTTAGTGCATCATTAGCAAGGACAGCCTCAAAAAGTAGATACAATGGCATCTAACATCTTTGAAAACTCATGGTGTATGTGAAGTGTTAATATGATAGGAAAGCTGAGTACTATTTTATCTTACAAGAGCTTATGATGTCCTAGTTGCCCACTTAATTGAGTATATCTACCAGCACTTATTTAGAAAACAGATGTTTTCTCATTTTCTGATATAGCTTTGATAGGATCATGTGACTTAAGTCATGTAGCATTTTTTTCATGTTCCAGAAAATCACAGACCAAGCTTTAAGTGAAGCAATGTGGGGTACTGCAGGGATAGTAATTTCAAGCATGCTGAACCTCTGGAATAAAGAAGTAAGTATACTTCATGTTCTGATGCTGAATCCCAAGACTTGGTATACTTCAAGTTTTAAAGGTATGGGTACATCCTCTCTATATACAGGATGCACGGGGTTAGGCACTTGCAAACAATACTGTTTGTTTTTCCTTTGTAGTGAGCACAGTATCTTGGCTGTTTATGTAGTGTTATTAACCCATACTGAATAACATAAATAATGAGCAAGCAGTAATGCTTGACAGGGTGGACATTGGAAATAATGAGCCACCCATGGTGAAGGGCCAACCCAAAACTGGAAGGTCCATCATTTCCCTGCAACAATCACCCTGGATGGTATTATTGTGCTTAGAAAATAGGCTATCTATTAAGATGATTTGAAAGTTGGTATAGGATAATGTAATTGCTGTTGGAAGAAATGTTTTACATCCAAAATATAAATGCTGTTAAATATCCAATAACATGTACAAACACAGACACAAAATCTCATATTGACACTACATATAGAGAGGAACAGAGAGATGCAGAGGTATTGGTACACAGTCATCACACAGTTTACAATCAGAAGGGTGATCGGACTTTGTTCGAATTCCGTATGTTGGATTGCCCAATTCGACAATTTGAAATAACGAAAAAAAAAATGTTGAAATGCACAACAGAGAATGCTAGTGTGTATTCGCTGTTGTGCATTTTGACATTTTGAATGTAGATTGCACTATAGTGGGAATCAGAAATGTCACCTTTCCCTCACTGTAGCGCGTGCTCGGAGTTTGTATATATAAGTAGCAGGGGGTGTGGAGGGGCGCATTGACTGGAAGTGTAGTATTTTCAGTAAAGTCGACATTTCTGAGATGTCGACTTTATCGAAATGCTGCATTCTACATTTAGTTTGTTCGTTCTTGTGATTTCCGATATTTTGATTCAGAAATCTGAATGCTTGCACAATGTCGGTGTGACGATATGATAGTAAACCCGTCACACATACAGTAAGGGAGAGAAAGAGAAAGAAAGACACACACACATACATACAGATGCAAGGCACAGACACACGTAGATACACACACACACACACACACGTACACAGAGATGCAAAGGAACAGGCAAACTGGTTCACATAAACACACACAAAAGAAAAGCATGGACACCCTCCATACACACACATGTAGAGGCAAAGGCACAGACACATACATGCACAGATGGGCCCAACAATTACAGACATTTTACTGACTGTGGACACCTCATATGTCTGATTGTGACCAAATGAATGAATAAATAAATAAATACATAAACAATCACTATAGTACTGTATTTTAGCTTGTTGCCAGACAGATGCAGTGCACATCAATACTGTGTACACACTCACACATACATATACACATAGATATGCTCTTGTGCCCACACACACAGATCTGTGTATATAAGCACAAGTATGTGTGTGTCTCTGTGTGTAGTTATGATACGAACTGCATCTGTCTAACAGCAACAAGCTAAAATATAGTACTGCAACTATTATTTATTTATTCTTACTTTCTTTGCCTTACGTCGTCTCATTCCTGATTATTTGAAGGATCTGTTGTGTCTTTATCCCCTTACCATGCAGGTCAATATTGTCAAGTGAAGGGCTTCTGTCTATTTCAAAAGCCCGACTCAAAACAAATGTGTGGGTTTCTTTTAATTATTTTGCAGCAGTCCTTTAGAATCAGCTTACTTTGCTAATCAGGGTATTCAAGATGGAGTCTCCATTTATGAGATATGTATACTGCTTTCCCTTTATGTTCATCTTTTATGACATGGTAAGGAATGCTGCTGTTTTTTTCAGAATTTTTTTAAATTTAAATTTGAAATTTTTAGTATGTTTTATTTTTGTATTGTTGTTTGCGTTGCTGGCTGTTGGCTATTTTATGAACAGTACAATATACTCTTTATCATTTTATGTATAATGTCTAGGATTAAGACTTTTGATATCTAAAAGAAAATACAATTGCTTAAATAAACAAATACGTTAAACTGCCATTTGCCAAACTGAAACTTCTGTCATTAGCCCCCTTGTTATTTTGTACTGGGTTGCCTTTCCTAATCATACTGTTGTATTCTTTCAGCTATCTCACTTCCTGTCAGCTTCTTGTCTTTGAATTTTGATTTCATTCTGTTTTCTCATGTTTTACTACTAGTAGGCTCTACAGAATGCTGCCTTCTATCTCATGTATTCCCTTTAAAATGACTACAGTGGGATGGATTATTTTCAGTAAAATTAATTATTCATCAAATATCTACTTATTCAACCTGAGTTTTTTTTCTCCTCAGCTCAAGTCAGTGGTACATTATAATAGAAACAATTTAGGCAGCCAGACAGGACGCACAACTCCAGAGGGAGCTTGTGGCCAGTGCAGTTGTACTTTGTGGCTGTTTTGATATGGAGTGCTGCAAAATATTTTCAGTTTATTTTTGTTTTTAGTATTGTTATGATTATTAAGAAATGCTACATTTCTTTGCTTAAAGTAAATAAAATAGATAAGTGGCCTTTGTAGCCCCTGGTGAAAGTTGACATCTGTGACACCCTATGGTGAAAGTAAGTGCTCAGTTACTAGGTTTTCTGCTCCTTATCAGAGCTGAAAGCTCATGAGCATTAAACATGAAATGTATTGCTGTGGTGGTCTAAACAGTGGTACTGTAAGGTAAATATTTCTTTATTTTTTGTCCTGACAAGCCACCAGGTATTGGCAGTGGACAGCTTTGTTCTGCGAGAATATTTTTCCATGGGAGCTGTCTGGTGAGAATTTGTATTTGTATGTAAAATGGAGACAAAATATGTTGTATGATCATTATATAGTCAGACATCTGAGAGGTGCACAAACAGCAAAGTAGCTAATAATTGCAGGGTGCAGGATCTGTTTATGAAAAATGACTGACTGCTCTTGGTGAAAATTGTTCTGGCTTTTCAGGACTAATTTCAATTTTGTAAAGCAAGTCTGTATCTTACATCTCAACTATCCCTGCTTTTTGCCTCATATATTTGCTTTATCCATTTCCTCCTAATTGTTTTATTTTCTGGTAAATCACTAAGGAGTCAAGTTGTTTACTTGGGCCATATTAGAATTTGCTACTCTTTAAAGTTCAGAAAATTATGTATATTGATGAAAACCTGTTGTTTTATTAACAAAGTTGCTATAGTTGCTGGGAGCAGGAGCAGTATTTCTGTATGTGTAAATATATGTGTGTGTGTGTGTGTGTCAGTCTGTCTATGTTTGTGTGAGACTGATTGCTATAGACTATTATTTTGGCATGTAGGACTAATGTGAACTTTCGGGAAGCAAGTAGGTATCATAAAGCTTTACTGTCCTGTATTTTGCCCCATATATTTGGCCGGTCACTTGTAAAATTTTGATTTCATGGTATGTCAAAATTAATGCCAGACATTAGAATTCTGTACTTATTCAGAAAATGTTAAGAAATTAAATATAATTGTTGGGTGCAAGGGTTGACTATATGAAAATTAATTGCTGGCTGTCATTTGCTCATTATTTTGGCTTTACAGGACTAATGTGACTTTTGTGAAACAAGTTGGTATTGTACCTCTCAGCTGTCCTGATTTTGCAGAAGATCTCCAATTTTGCCTCATATTTTTGAACTACCAGTCAAAAAATGATTTTCTGATAAATTCTTGAGGATTAAACTTAGTATGTTATGCCAGATGTTAGAGTTTCGTTTGCTTTTTGCTCAGAAGAAAGAAATCATTAATCTTGGTTTGCCAGACTCATTCATTTGTGTGAGTTACATTGAAATGCTTCATTGTGGCTGCATTGTCTACTGTGCGTTTGTGTGAAACACATGAAATACACTACTATGACAAATATTTTTGTTGCAGTTAGCCGTCAGAGATGCATTCCTACCCACTTATCGTCTATTCATTTTAAGTAATTAGTAATCTGGCTTTGCAGGACTGGTGTGCATTTGTGTGGAGTAAGATATAGTACTTTACTGTGGTTGGTTACAGTTTTTTTATGAAAGAAATTTGAAGTATATTACTGCAGCTATTTTTTACTAGAATCACACACCTGTGATATATACAGTCAGTAATGTGACTATAATGGATGATAGATGGGCTCTCTGTGGATGAAAATGACATGCCCTGCTGTCATGATCATGTTAAGCAGTCTGGCTTTGCAGGACTAGTGTGCATGTGCAGAAAACAATTAATAATAATCTGCTGTTGCCATTTTCATCACAATAAGACGTGAGGTGTGTACAGTCAAAATACCTGTAATTGATGAATATTGGTTGATTTAGTGAAAGCAGTCTGAGCTGTGTTTTATGACTACAATGTTCTAAAATGGGTAATCTTGTTATTATTGATTAGTAAATGTTCATTCACTTCTTTCTAGTGTAATATTCAAAACTACAAATTCAAAGAATGCTCAAACAACTTTTGCTGTACTAAACAGTGAATATAATAAAAAAAGCAATTTGGTAGGCAAGTATACTTTTAAAATAATTGGGAAGCTGAATCCAAAAAAAAGCACATGCTTTTATGCACGGGCTTTAAAAATGTGCAAGTTTGTGGGGGTATCATGGTTTGAAAACTACTGGAGACCATTGGTGCAGTTAGTCTACACCTGCCTCAGTTGTAATATTTGTGACTGCCCTGATCCTATACAGCTGCACTCATGCAGCCATGCTCACACTCCTGAACAAATGCTTACCATATTACACTGCATTGTAGCACTTTGTCTGATTTTGCAACATTAGCTGAGAACAAGTGTCCAGCTGGTAAAAAATCTGATCCGTGGTTTGCTCCAGAAATAGAATGCTAATTTTCTTTGAGTCATATTTTAAATGCTTTGTTCTACAATAGTATATGGCATTACATACCATTTTGGAGTCTTTGCAACCCTAAGTAAAATGTAATGGTCCAGTTGGATGCATTTCTCTTGGTATACATGTTGGTTAGCCTGCAGCTTAATAGCGATTCTTTACTACTGCATTTCATGAGATGTGCTGCTTTACTCACCAGCATACATCACAAATGAGAAATGAGTCATTACTTACCTGCCTGTCATTTCTTGTGAATTTTTTAAAAGTCAGTTCATTAACCAGTCACTAAGTCTTGTCCTGAACTTTACATAATGTGCTTCCATTTTATTTTTCACATTATCTTATGTATAATCTTGTATGCTACTGTTGCTTTTACTGTGGGGTCTTCTTGGATAGTAAATGTTTCCCCTCAGTGAAACAACACAATGGGTATGTGTTAATGGAACAAGTAACTTCATTGTAGTGTGAGTAGTGGTAGTGCTGCCATATGGTGCAAAACTATCTGAAAATATATCAGTGTCTGACATAAAATGACTTCAAAATTAATCCATGATTACCCCCTCCTGAGATTTGACATTTAATTTTCATTATATTTCGAAAGACGAAAGCAGCAGTGTGGTTAAAATACTACAGAAGGAATAATTTTCTGTAAGGCTAAAAATATATTCAGTAAAGAAAAAACTGCAAAGGCAGTTATAGCGACACATTTATCTTAAAGCATGTAAGTAAAGCTGAATCATACAAGAAAAATATCAAATGTTCAGTATTATGTTTCATTTTACATGGGAAATGCAACTCTGAACTAAAAAAACTCTTGATTTTATTTGTTCAAGCCATGACATACAAGCCCTATACCTTTCCTGTAACAATACTCATAGATTTTATAAATCAACCTTAAATGTGAATGCTGGACAAGTTGATAAGTCTTTTTGTTACTTGCATATGTCCTTTTCTTGGCTACTTATATTTGCTCTGTGTGTTGTAAAATGGTTCATTAAGTTAATGAGCTAGGCATAGGCTTCATAAGGGAGATGGGGTTTGCTTGCTGAGTCTCTCTGCATCCTTGGCAGCCTGTGGAGCCCTTCAGGTGATTTATGAGGTGCTGTTGAATATTTTAAAACAGTGCCTTTTTGCCTGAAGGTGTAAAAAGTTCAATCTGAGTATGTAATGAAGCAGGGTTGTAACAGTGCCAGATCTAGGAAAACTCAATTCAGTGAAGGTCATCTATTTTATTGCATAATTGTTAGAGCTATTAATTACTTTACACTGAGGTACTGTTCTACGTCTCTTCTCAGCACTTACTAATTTTAGCAGTGTGTGCAGAGCTGGTGGTGATCTGGAAGGTGTATACTGTAATGTGTATTAATTATATTTGTCACAATGTTTCCTGCCTTGGTGTGAATGGGTCTGCATTCCTTGCCAAAAATAAGAACATAGAGTAGTACATCACCCTCCAAATAGCCAGCAGCATCTTTGTAATAAAAATACATAACAAATGCTTTTCATTTCTTTTTTCTTTTTCTATGAGGAGGGGGTTAAAGCTTTGATTGGCAGACTCTCAATAGTTTTAAAGGAAGGATTGACCATTGACTGGTGCATTTGATACTTCTGTGATCAGTCATTGTATGTTCCATTTAATTACTTACTCTTTCCCTGGGATTCATTAATGCCTACAATAAGTATGCACCGTTCGGAGTGAACAGCCAACACAAGCATAACTCACACCTTCTTCATCCTAATTTTAGTTTTTATACTGATTTTCTTGCAGCCTTGTACCTCTTTTCAACTGAGACCAGAGGGGGACCCTTTTCAGCCATGGAACAAGCCCTTTGGGCAACTGTACAGTGAATGGAAATGTGTACGAATACAGTAATCAGGATCAAAAGTAACAGACAGGCATAGAAGTAGCAGGAAATAACAGTATATATTAAGTAACAAAAAAGTGTGCAACTATAGTAAGTTCACTATGCTAACCAAATGAAGTATTTCTACATGCAAGTGGCAAAATGTTACTATTCATCCCAGATATCTGCCTGAGGTTAATTCCTTTTACAGTTGAATGTGGCAGAGTACTGTTTTTTAACACTTTTCTTTAAATATATATATATATATATATATATATATATATATATATATATATATACAGGTTCTTTAAATACTGTAGGTGTTTTTTAAATTCTTTTTTAAAGGTATGCAAACAATGTTGCCTTCTGTCTTCTGCTGGCCAATAATTCCAAATAGCAGGGGCTAGCTTTAACAATGCCCTTTCTCTAGTTAGTATTTTGAAGTGGGGTCTTATAAAAGTTATTACTTTTCTAAGTATGTTTGCTGTCTGGAGTTGTATATCACCATCTTTCTGTACTATTCCATCCCTGGCCTGAGTTGCTGCCATCTTGTGTGTGACACCACTGTCCATTACATAATTTGCTGGTTGCCACTTCAACTGAGTTTGATGCCCTTTCTTCCTTAACTCAGCGTGTTCATATAGGGGTGACCCATTGGCCTGGTGCTCAGTGCTACTTTGCCTTATGCTGAAGCAAAAAAGAAGAAAAGCAGTTAAAGTAGCTAGATATTTATGTGTTGTTTAAATGGCACTGATCTGCACTGGCCCAGTTTCTAATACTTCTTTCCAGACACCTCCTCCCATTGTGCATGGGATTTTGCCTCTTTCTAAAATTGTATATACTCTATTTTTGTAGCATTTAAACACATTCAGTAAATCAGTTTCCACAATACTGCCCTAAATGATGTAATTTGAGAGGATACCCTGGTGGTGACAAAAATGGTGCTTTGCCTATTCCCTTGTAATACTAGGTATTGCAGTAACCAACATTCCATGCCCTACTGTGGATTTGTTGGTGGCTGCAGCCATACCTATTGACCTTCTAGTCTGTTTTTGACTTCACTAACCATAATTGTACCCTACTCCTCTGTCACTCTCATATCAGTGTATACATACATACATATATGTATATATATATATATATATATATATATATATATATATATATATATATATATATATATAGTATAGGACCATGTTCTGTAAAGACATTTTATTTGGTTGAACCGAATCTGACGTTCTGAATGCTCCAGAAAAGCTAGTGAGAAACACACTCAAAGAAGCATCTCATATTTATGAAGGCAAATTCTTGGCCACTCTGCCCACAAATCTGTAGATATTTAATGGCTAATGGCCAACGTCTGCTCCCTTTCTGAGGGAACTAACTTCCATACCCAGACTTCCACCATTTCATTACCTGGAGCACTCCAGGGGTATCCCCTCAATTCATGGCCTTTTGGAGCCAATGGATGGTTGCCTTATTTATGTATGCTTTTCTTCAGCTCAGCCCTGCCTTAAACATCCTTCGTACCTATGCTGTGACCTGACTGATAGGGATGGGAAATCTAATTTGCCACTTCTGAGTCTATCTGATTTGCACAAAATGTTGCATCTCTTTTTTTATATAAACTCCTAGTATGTAATAATAATGAGAAGCAGTTAACCATTCATTCTTATTGTTGTCTACCCATAGTCTTCACATTCTTTTTACACAAACAAGTAAGTTTGTTTATTTATTTATTATATTTGTTTATTGGGTTGGTACACTGATCAATAATGACCAATTTCAGGTTCAGCCCAGATGAAATAGAAAATATTTCACAAACTAAAAATCCAGAAATGTAAGCAGTAACAGAGTAGTTCAGACTAATTGCATATAAAAAACCTTGCGTATGCATTCTAGTGAACAAGCACAATGCACTGTACAGTCAGAGTGCACTGCACAATATGTACCCTAGTTTCTAAAGTGGGTCAATCTTCAGTGAATCTTAAGAGAGGAGAAGATACTCAGAAAGGACTTAGGTTAGGTGATATGTCCTGTTTTTAAACAGGAGCATTGGGCTCAGATGAAATCGTGCTTTTTGAGTTGCATTCTGAATTTGCAGTAAGTGCTGATTTCTTATAGGTCAATGGGAAGAGCTTGCCAAACAGTAGGTGCCTGATATGTGAAAACATGTGCAGTGCTTTGGAGTTTGGTTCTTGGGGTAATGAGAGTTGGTATGACTTGTAAGTAGTGTTCCTGGCTGTATGAGGAGATTTTATGAAGTCTAGCTGCAAGTGGAGTGAATGTGTGCAGCTGGAGTAGTTTGTATAGGTGGAATCTTAAAAGTAGGTTAAATCTTTGTTTTATGGGCAGCCATTTTGGCTTTATCTAGGGTGATACAGTGATGAGTTTGGAATAAATCAGCACATGCTGTTAGAGATATTCTGGACTGTAGCAGTGTTTTTCTTGGGTGCAGAAACAAAAATTGGAGCCCATGTTCAAGTTGAGAAAGGAGAACTCCTTTGCCAGTGGCTGCTGTGCCTAGTGGGGATAGAAAAGGGAATATTTTTTGCTTAGCAGAGGATGGAGTTTATTGTGACTCTCACATTGCCTGTGTGGAAATGGAAGTTTAGTGACTGATCAAACCATAGTCCTAGGTGTTTGAATGTGGAAGTTGTCTGTATGGAATATTTGTGTAGGTCAAACATAGTTAGAGTTAGGTGCTTGGTGAATTTTTTGTGGAGTTCCAAAAAGCATAGTTTTGGGCTTGGTGGGGTTGAGAAGTCATTTAGGATTTATGAGCCATCAGTGGAGCTCATGTAAGTCTGACTAGAGTTGGCATTGAATGCTGACGTGAAAGTGACCTGATCTGTAAATTACCATGTCATCAGTGTAGAGGGGGAGACGGCAGAGACTACAAGGAAGTTTGTTAATAAATATGGAGAAGAGGAGGAGGGCAGGAATGGATCTTTGTGGTACAACTTAGGTGATAGGTGCAGACACTGATTGAGAGGATCCTACTACAACTTAGGTGATAGGTGCAGACACTGATTGAGAGGATCCTAATACAACTTAGGTGATAGGTGCAGACACTGATCGAGAGGATCCTAATACAACTTAGGTGATAGGTGCAGACACTGATTGAGAGGATCCTAATACAATTTAGGTGATAGGTGCAGACACTGATTGAGAGGATCCTATTTTAACTCTAAAGTGTCTGTCAGTGAGGACGTTCTTAAACCAAGAAGTGTCTGGAATGATACCAATTTCCATTAGCTTGTTTTGGGGAAAATAGTGGTCAGTGAGATCAAATGCCTTTATCAGATATATAAATAGGGCATGTGTCAGGAGGCCACTATCAGAGTTTAGCCATTATCAAGTTTATTGATAGATATCTTGGAATATTCCATGCATAATGTACAATCCACATACATGGTGCACTGAAACTTATACCAGTGACCGGGACATTTCCCATCTTACTATACCTCAGTATTTACTAATACACATAGCTCCAGTCAATATGTATTTACAATATCATTACACACAATGTATTACAATTTCAAGCTTACTTTATTTTATATTTTTAATCATTTCTTGTATTTATTCCCATTCAATTTTCCGAGCCATTTAAAGAAAATTAATTAAATCATTTACCCCCTCTATTGAAGAAAATACATATATGAAGAGGTCTTCCTCATCATTATTGTCAAATTTCTACCCTTAGAACATTCCATAATTATTTACACTATTCAGCTGTTTATAAATCTGCCATCTGGTAATAAAATGGTACATATATGCTCTTGTCAATGTATACACACAGTAGGTGCCAGACCAGAGAAGAATTTTTGATGTTCCGAAATGCTTGAATAGGGTTAGGGAAGGGCTCTGTTTTACATGGATGGGAAATCTACTCCAGAGAATAGGAATTCACTGCGATACAGAACTGTCCCTCCAGCATGCCCTTTTTATGTCATAAGCAAAATGTAGGCTCTTAGATCTTGTAGCTCTGATGCTGTTCATACTGCAGATATGGAAAAGGTCCATCAGAGCAAGATCCAAGGATGCTTTGTATGCTGGGCATAAATTGCCTCTCAGCAGTCTGTAGAAGGCAGAGCTTAGAGACAGAGCTTTGTAGGTTTGTGGTGATCTGTATAGGACATTGTGCTTTTGTTATTTTTTTGAGGAGCCTCTGTGGACATTCCAGGACAGGTGCATACCAAAGGGGGTCTTGTACTGAAATGATGGATCAAATGAGGGTCAAATACAGTGGCATGATGATCTTACCTGGACCTAGATATTATATTCTTACTTATGGGTGACCTAGAATGATTCTCTTATTAACTTAACACATGCTGGTTAAAAGCGGGGTTACTATATACATGCACCCCCAAATCTCTTACTAATGGGTATACTCTTAGAGGTACTTTACCAATGAGGTAGTTTCCTAGGGTGACCAACTTCCCAAAAGGTACTGTTATGCATTTATTGCCATTGAGATTTAAGCCATGGCTTTGGCATCAGTTATTTGTCTGTGTTACACCTTCCTGTAAGATGTTAGTATTTTGGTGGGATTCTATGACTTCTAGTTTGAAGTCATCTGCAAACTTGGTCAGCCAGAGGCCCTTGACCTTGGCCTTGACATCTGAGAAGTACTTGCCAAAAAGGAGTAGACCCACCATAGAGCTATGAGGGAGTTTGCCTCTTTGTGGAGGTAGTCTGTTCAATCCTAACTTCATTAGTATTATCTATGAGCCAATTGGCTTTACAGGGTGTTACATAGGGGTTTATGCATAATTCCAAGAGTTTGTTTACAATGCCCTATTGGAATATTGTATGAAATGCTTTAGCCAGGTCCAGGTAGGCAATACACACAGTTTTCCCCTTATCCATTGCCTTGGTGACATTCTCAAAGAAGTTCACCTGGTTTAGTAGCCATGACCTACCTTTGACAAAAACAAACTGTGCTTGGTACAGTGTCTTAATGTTTCCTATGACCTTGTTAATCATTTCCATGATAATTATTTCTATGGCTTTGCATATGAGTCTAGTCAGGGTAATTGGTTTTGTAGTTCCTGAGATTCACTGATGGTCCACCTGTGGGCAGAGATATGACAGATGCAGTCTTCCATTTCAGTGGCATAAAGCCTTGTTGGACGTTACAGTTGAATGGCGACTCCACTGGCCCTGATAGATCTTATTTTTGACTATTTAGGAGGCATCCTGGGATAATATTAGGGCCTATCAAAGCTGTGGTTTTAGCCTTAGAAAGTGAAGCAAGACCTGCTAGTTGGAGGGTTTATATTTTATGGTATTTCCTGGGATGGTGGCTGGGGAGAGTTGGGGGTAAAGTTGGAGATGAATTTGTCAGCTGGTAGATTTTGCTGTACCTCCCTGCTGTGTTAATGTGGCTCCATTTACAACCACTTTGGCACACTGTTGGGTGCTGCCTTTGAGGTTTCTGACATAACTAAAGAAGGCCTTATGGTTGTTCTTAGACTGGGAAGCTATCTTTATCTCAGCATTGGCTTTCCTCCATTTAATTATCCCTCTTAGTTATCTGTTTATTTTGATTAGAAAATTTTTATATTTTTGGGTGTTATTCTTCTTGATTTTAACCATGACTTTTTTTCTTTTGTTGTACATTCTGTTTAATTTTGAATTCCATCAGAGTGGTCTGTTTTTAGAGTTTGTTTTGGACTTGCTTCTTGTAGGTACAGCAGCCTGAATACAACTACTGACATGGTTGTACAGAGCTACTGTGAACAATTCCACATAGGCTGCTATGTTGCCTAGGTTTGGAGGGGTTAGGAATTTTGAGAAGTTATCACTTAGTAAAAAGTAGATTTCCAGACCGTGACAGGGTTTACTGGGGATACAGAACTGCATTTTATTTCAAGACAGAGTGCTTTATTTTATGTGCTAAATTGAACCCCCACTTTTGATAAGCACCCAAGTTCAAAAGCTAGTCTACTTTAGACTCGAATCACCTTTTCCTATAGCCTATCAAATATCCATTGCATCAGACAAACTGCCATGAAATGTATGTCTTTCTTACATATCATGTATCAAATATTGTTGCCATTGTTAATTCAAGGCTAAAAAACAACTCTCCCAATGTTCATCAGCTGTTGCCTTCCTACAATTATTCCTATAACTCCAGACCAGGCAATAGACCATAAGGGGGAATTTTATTACTTTGTAAAACTCACCTCAACTCCAAAATTATTGCTCAAGCTAATGCCTCCTCAGCCACAGACCAACAATGGGTTCTGATTTAGTTGCCTTCCCAGAAGAAAGCTTCAGTTTCTGTAGCTATTATCTATCTTTTTCCATCTTCCTCCTTCTCCAAATTCAAATCTCTCATCTATTCTAACATTTCAACCACTCCCAAGAATATTGTAATAATACTAGGAGATGTATATTTCTATATATGCACACTCACATACATATATATATATATATATATATATATATATATATATATATGTGTGTGTGTGTATGTATATATATATATATATATATATATATATATATATATATATATATAATATATACACAGACGTGCTCGCACACACACACACACACACAAATATATATATATATATATATATATATATATATATATATATAGATATATAGATATATAGATATATAGATAGATATAGATATATAGATATAATAAAATAAACCACTTGACCAGCGATACAGACAAAAAGAGGATCAAAACAAAATTATCTTGTTATTCTAATGTAGTCTGATGCAATGTTTTCTGCAAAAGGAAATGATATGTCATCTAGAGAAGACAATAGAGGAACTGAAAAGTATAAACATTCAGTAAGTGATGTTGGAAATGTCATCTGTCCACTAATGCTGACTGGTCTCATATTTTTTTATGACTGTACTAATATTAGACCATATTGGAATGAGATTAACAAATTTCTTCAAGCTGTCTATACTGATATATTTGTTTTGACAAAGTCTTTAATTTTTATTAAATGTTGTTAATAGTAATAATATGAAGAAAGATGGCCTGTATTTGTTGTGGACAATGTTAGCAATAGCCGGAAAATGTATAACAAGAAGATGGAACTCTAAATGTTGCACCCACAATGGAGGAATTCCTATCATCGCTGAAGAAAGTCATACTAATGGAGAAAAGAACTAAAGAGTTAAGAAATTTTCCTAAGCCATTGGTTAATAGTCCGTGGAGGAAAGTTTTGAATTTGATTGATACCCTACAGATGGAACCAAACTCTTCCTATCATAGCTTACATATTAACTTATTATTTAACTACAAATGTTTTTATCTAAATCCTTTTTGTCAGGCTGAATGCAAATACTGTAAATAGTTATTGAATGTTATGAATGAATTAAATTATTGTGTTATTTCATCAAAATAAAAATCATTTGAGTAAAAAAAAAAAAAGCATAAACATTCGAGACTGGTATCTGATCTATTTCATCTTTACTCAGAAGATATTGTTGTGAACCTGTAAGTTTGCTATTGACAATTTTGACCAGTTATCTTCGAAGATATTATAGTAGTAAGGATTCAATACTCTTTAAGGTAGAGTTATTTAAATTTATGTATCTAGCTTAGATTTGTTTGACTGTTATTTTTATTTTCAAAATGTACTTTCTTATTCCTTGGATTTAACTTATAACTGCACAGTTTGCCTTATCATTTAGTTAAAGTTTACTTATTCACGTTTAACCTCTTGTAGCTGGTCTTTTTTTAGATACAGTATATATATTATTGCTATTTATTACCTTAGAAGAGGGTTAACACTTACATGTACCACTGTAGAAGTCTATTCAGTAAAAGTCAAAAGCACTAAAACATTTGTTTTCCTTATGATTCCTTTTAGGTTTACTTCTTTTGTTGTCATGGTATGTTTGTGTATACATATACAGAAGATATGTGTTTGTTGGTGTATCTTTATACTGATAGATGCAGACAGCTATATAGATACAGATAGACATAGATATAGCTATATAAAGAAGATGAATCTGTGTCATTTGATCTAAATACACAATATCTAAATACAAGTGATCAAAAACCCAGCATAACTAAAAAAAACAAAACAAAAAAAAAAACACAGAAAAAAATGTCTCTTTTTTTCCAAGGGGCAAGCCCACCTACACCCTTTTGCTTCATCCTCTCACAGACTCCAGACCTATACATACAAACTCCACAGCTGCACTGCAGTAGAAAAAATGGGAAAAACACCAGCTCAAACACTCTAACACAGTCTACAATATTAGCTATAAGTCTATAAGAATGCTAACACCAATGATCACAAAACAATAAGCTTTTCTTATTATTAGAGTTAGATGTGGCAGTATCTGGTACAGGCTTGCATCTGATGAAGTGTTTTTGATCAATTTGATTATATCATTTATGTTTACATGAAGTGCTAGATCAATTGGGGATAACCCATGCATATATGAGTATATGTCAAGTCATACAACTACTATGCAATCATCAAAATAAAAACTGAAACTCATCCCATTGGAGGCAAAAAAACTAAACACTTACGCAACTATTTTGCAGGGGGGCACGCCACCTTTAACACACACCCCTTGCATCCCCCATACTTCCTGCAACTTAAATCTTCCACTTCTGATATCACACTAAGGTAGGTAAAGGGCGAAGTCCCAATTCCTATAGTACCGTAATCTCACATATGCATAGACCTGCAAAATGCAATAACTGCAATTTAAAATTGCTGAACTATATCTATCTGCAACCCACCAGTAAAAAGAAAACATTGCATCAGACTACATTAGAATAACAAGATAATTTTGTTCTGATCCTCCGCGTACAAAGGAATAGTTCCTTAAGAATAAGGCTAATTACAGCAGCTCTTTCCCACTGCAAAAGTAACTAAACCATTTCTTCTACTTGTAAAGGGCAAGGCCCCAAACAGTAAGCTACCAATTGCCAGGATTTCAGAATAAAGTTCTTTTCACACTTCTAGTCAGCTGCTACTGGGAAGTGAACTGTGATTACATTTTATAACCTGCTTCCAGTAAGGTTGCCAGCTGTCCCATTATCAGCAAACACTCACAGGTTGATCCACCTCATCCTGCTGTCTACTCTGTAAAGCAGTGGGACTTTAAAAGTCCCGCTTTTGAATAATGCTGAATCGCCGTTGGAAAGTGGCAAATACTTCTGTTTTTTCCACAGCAATTTGGTTACGTCACCAATAGTTAGAAACCTGGAAAAACAATAAAAGACGGATTATTGAAAAAAAAGAAACCTGGACCTGCAGGCAGAGCTTTTCCTTTGTTGGTCTGGGTGTTGTAAATCATGCGGCAGTTGGCTGCAACTCATGAAAAGGGCAGGGATTCAGCCAGTAAGAGCCCTACAACAAATCAAAACAATGTTAATATCAGTTTTACTCCATAAATCATTCATAAAAACAGGTCTAAAATAAGCAATTTCTCTCCAACTCTGAAACTCCTCCCTCATTAAAGCCACTACATCAAACATCTCACTAATTATCTGGAAGAGACAATGTTACCACTTATCAGACAGTAAAAATACATGCTCACTGTTTTGCAAAAAGTAATGAAACTCTGGATAACTTGTTGCTGAAAGATCACGGCTGTAGACTTTTTTTATTAGCGCTTCTACACCCGCTAATAGAAAATTGTGATTTATCCTTTCATTTTTTATAACCACAACCAGGACCAGCAAGTAAGCCTGCCGTCAAGCCAGCCCATACCTCTGAACTCTCCAGATTTTCACAGAATGTCCAGATTTTTTTTTGCCTAATTTTTTTTGGTCTATTCATCATAAAATTTGTGTTTTTCTGGCAAGTCATTGGGAAAATCTGAGGACTGAAGTCACTAAATAAGAACATACATTTGAGTTTCAGATTTCAAATCCTTCAGAAAATAAATGTATGTTAACACAAACCTTCTAAGTTTATAAGAGCAATATTTAAAATATGTCCCTATTTTGAGGGATGGGGGCATGTTTAGTGGTAACCTTAACTGCAACTCTTTCACCACTACTGTAGTGATGGCATGGTAGGGGTGAGGCCAGTGTCATTTTGGCCACAACCCCATGTCCCACTTTGGCCTGCTTAAAAAGTGGCAACCCTAGCTTGCAGAGGAGATGCAAAGGTTATATATTAAACTTGAAACAGAACATTTCATGCCATTTCCTTCTTTTCATCCCCTTTTACTTTTAGAGGAGAAAAGGCTCCAAGGTTACACATATTTTGCAGACCAAATTAATTAGTAGTAGAAAACTAGAAAGAGATAAACATGTGCAACATATTTAAATCAGTGTTCCTTATCCTACTATCCTTTTTGAAGACCTTTAACAACTGACTTGTTCTAGACAATGTGAGTAGTGTAGCATAATGTATTCTTTTTAAGTACTAGGTTCCCTGATCAGGTGTTGGGTTTCTTAGTGTTGTTACATGCATAGATTTTAAGCAGACTGGATCAGGCACTGCCTCCTTAACTAAGCAAAATTTATCTTTAAATAACCTATAAGAAATATAATGACAGTTCCTGAAGACTTTCCAAAACGTTTCCGTTTTCCATCCTTTTGACTTTTCTAGTCAGGAATCATTTTACTGCTTCAAGCTCTTTCTAGTGTCTTATTTGAAGGCTGTAGGATTCAGCATTTATTCCAATAATGTGTCAAATGAGTTATATATAATGTGGTATTATGATTTCCTTGTGGAGTTACAAGATTCATCCTTTAGAAGTAGATCGACTCAGAATAGTCCTTCCAACTTTTGTAGATGCATTTTGACCAAAGCTTATATTGTTTTCTAGCATTCCTCCTATCTCTCTAATGAATTTATCATTTTTAATGATCTGATCATGTACTTTGTAATCATTACTTATGTCCTTTTTTGCAAAGTCTTGAGATGCTACATATAATCACATTACAGGTGCACTTAGGACTCCACCAGGTATATGCATTAAATAAATCGTCTTGGAGCATTTTAGGATTGTGTATTGAATATAACATAATACCCATTTTATGACTTCCAGCAGATATTTTAATACAGACCACATTTTCAGCTTTTAGAGGAATACTTTGAACAAGCATCCTCAGTGTAGAGAGGGTATCACTGTTATTTGCCATAAGGATAGATAGGTAAATCTTCAACATGATTTGTTGTAGCCTGTTGCCCAGCCAGTTTAATACACTGAACATCATATGAACTGATATTCATTGCTTTCACTTTGTCAGTGACTGTCAAGCTGGTATAGTGTCGGTTGCCTTAGCAACACTGGGATGAGCATCATGCACCCTGCGTCTTTTAAGTGCTGCTGTTGTCTCTTCAAAGAATACCACATCATTCAAAATGAAAGTTCCTCCCTTAACAAACCCATATTTTTCACCCAAGGAGGAGCCCCAGTAAGACATCAGATGCTTTCCCCAGAAGTCTTGGGCACACTAAAACTCAAACCCAACTCGGCCTCTGAAAAGGCTGTCTGTTAATAAGAACAAGATGATGGTTCTAATTTCATCACTTCCTGATTCCAAGAGGATAGACAGTTTCTTTTCCATTCTGTCCCTTTTGACCTTCATTCAGGACATCTGGCACATGCAGTACTTTATAATGACTGCTGCAGAGCTCATGGCTGATACTGCTGAACATAATGTGCATTGTTTATATGTCACTGTCTGTAGTTCACACTGAAAGTTCCTCTGGCGTGATGTAGGTGGGCATCTCTTCCATTGCAAAGTGTTGACATATAGGCTTTCTTCATTGCCCATAGTATTTACCAAGATGGTAATCATAGTGTCCAAAGCCTTGTAGGAGAATGTCCTTCATGTATTCCCTTCCTTGAATTATAGGCTTTAAGATAGCCTTCAAAGAAACTCCCTAGAACCATCCATTGAAAGGGTGCTATCATGCTTGCAGTCCTTGGGGTGACAATAAACTCTGAGAATTCATCACACAAGATGTTTTCTTTTTTTAAGTGTGTAAAGTTGAAAACTCTTCAGTGTAGATTGTTTCTGCCTATATAATGGACTCAAAGGTTAGATCCAAAAAGATGTTGCTTCAGCAATGCTGATCAGGATGAAATGCATGGTCCAGGCTCAGAACCTACTGTGTCTTCTATGTTGATACCTGCCACAGTTTTCATGGTAACATTTGTCTACCTGAGGAATAGAAAATGACAGTGGTCTGTGAGATGACAGTAGCTACAGCATCATTACATACTGACAGATCATATCTTGTGCCAGATTCCTTTTGATGGGCTTTGGAGTGGTGAACAACCATTACTAACTTTTCAATTAACCTGTCTTTCTTGCAGTCCGACCTGGTATGGGTATTAATGGAAGATGATTTTCTGGTAGAGTGTGTAGCGTAATGTGACTCACTGTACCTGCCAGATTATTAAAGGGTAACAGTACCTCATGGAAACCTGACTGTACCTCAGCCATCTAGAGCTTTGAGTTGCCATCCTGTCCTTGAAGGCAGTGGAGTCTTTTTCTGGGGTCACTCCCATTTGGTCAGTCTGCCATTTGGTATTTACAACCAAGAGCATACAAGGTAATATTGCCTATGCAAGGGTTTGATGAGTGTCTGGCATTGGCCTATAAATAGAAATTTCCCACTGTTTTATGTGAACAAGCTAGCAGATTCTCCGAGTTGCTTTTCCTTGATTAGCAGATTTGAAGGTTGTGTCTCAATGAAGGTATTTCAGTCGTAGGCACTCCAGATATTGACTCATTTGTGATTCAGGACAAATATAGTTCTCCTGCTAATCTGCTCATAATTATAGCAAAAGGTGAAGGAAGGAGTGGAAAAGTTTGCTGTGGCAGTAGATAAGTTTTTCATCCCACAGGACTGCAAGCCGTCTTACCAAGCCATCCAAATTCTCACCTCATTACAAACTTCAGCACTGAAAGATAAACGCTAATAATCATCACCCTTTGGGGATGAAGAAGGGTGTCATTTCAGGTTGTGAGATCCCTAGTAGCAGAGACATTTTCCTAGTCATTACCATGAATGTCATTAGTGGTTTTGGTGACCGCTAGCTGTATCTGTACACTAACTGGTACCCTAAGCAGGGTATCCCAGAAATGATTGAGGCTGCTCTTTTATGCACCTCGTGGGAGGAATAATACGTATTTTTAAATATAAAGAGTTCAGGAGACTAGACACAAAACTAGCTCTGATATGGTGCAGGAACCTCTAGTCCTGTGATATGAAAAACGTATCCACTGCCACAGCAAACTTTTCCACTCCCACCTTCATCTTTTGCTGTAATTATGAGCAGATTAGCAGGAGAACTATATTTCTCCTAAATCGTAAATGAGTTAATATCTGGAGTGCCTACTCCTGAATGACCTCCATTGATACATAGCCTTCAAATCTAATATGGTTTGTTTAGGAGGATAGAGAAATAAATAACTTTGTGCATAAATGAAAAACTAGAGATGTGACTGTAAAATATTGGTAACAATTGATAGAGCTAGGGGAATTCTAGCATTAAATAAAGTAAAGCAAATATATGGATGGGATGCGATTCAAAGACTTTGATACAATAAATTGGCAGTCAAATTAAAAAAATTGTAATAGATCCCTCAACTGTCCCTATTTTGGAGGGTCATTCCTATTTTCAAGACTGTTTATGCCTGCACAGGCTGTCCATATTTTTGAGATATGCTTCAATTGTCAGGCTTGACTTCTTTACTATCTTCTTTACCACTCTCACAACATGTGATTTTTGAATATGTCTAGTACACATAAAACCACAGTACATGACTTGCATACTAGTGGCACCAGTAATTTAAGGCAATTATTACACTGTCTCTATGATAGTGTGATTATGTTTTTCCATTATTTTTGTTACTCTCCATTTCTAAATGCGTGTTTCTGAGTAGTATGTCAGGAAGTGTTTAGAGTTGTGTGCTGTTTTGTACTACACTTTTATGCTATTAATATTCCAGCTTTTTAGCTGGATGTTCTTACTTTTCAAGGGCCTTTGTTCTTATTTTCAGTGTCTGCAGGTTGAAAAGTATGATCTGAAGTGGTTGATTGGAAAGAAGATGCAGGTATCAGATTTGGTTGGACACGTATCTTGAAGAAAGATGAATGGCTCCTGTTCCTCATTTGTTTCTAATAGAAATAGACTTGGGCTTTCGTTTAGATGCTTTAGTACCTAGAAACACATCAGGATGGATAGCATCATTTTTAAATACGAATGAACTGGTTAACAGACAGAACTTACATACACTGAAATTCACATCACAACAGTTAGCTACAAAATGGCAGTCAGGCTTGCACGTGCTCAGTATTTATACACTTGTGCAAGCCCTTGGATAGCTTCTTAAAGGTATACACACACACACACACATATCTTGATCTACAGCTCCATTCTTTAAAAAGTTAGTAAGTAAACTTTTTAAAGCTTACAAATGGTAAGAAAGCATGCCTCAACCTTTCATTAGCTAGATTTGAGAAAGGCAGAAAATGCAACACTTCGTCAAGGACCTCAAGGATTATAGTGTTAGTGGTGCAATCGTTTCAACAATAGTTATTGCTAACTGAGCACCAAAATGTTATGTATGTTGGTTTTAGAGGCCTGGTGGCAGGAAGGACTCTCCACATCTTCTCAGCTGAGTGATTGTGACACTTCAAGATATCCCTTAATATGTAACATTTGAGAAGTTTGCAACTAAAATCTTTTTCTGACAACATGAGAAAAGATTGGAAATGGCAAGTAAGTGTTTTAACTGAATGGGAGGAATGTATTAATATCTTCCAATTACAAAATCTCCATGGAGATATTTATTTAGGCTTATTTACACTCTAGATAGGTTTAATCATACATTCCTCAGGGTTGAAAATAAATGCTGGAGTTGTGCATACAGATAATTTGGCTCTGGAAGCATATATTACAGGCATGAATAATGCTTAATAAATATTAATAGAATATGCAAACTATATTGATAAAGATCTTTGGAAAATAAATGACACTGAAAAAAGCCTGCAAAACAGTATTGGGTTATTCAGGGTTATTCATGGCAATAGTTAGCCTTGCTAGGACTATTATTGATTGCTGGCAAAAAAGAATGCTTATATGAAATTAGAAATCGCAAAAGATCTCCGCATTAACAAAATACATTACTTTGATTCAGGAGTAGGCCAAGCAAAACAAGCATTTTCAGTGGAAAACAAAGACTGAAATATGCTTACAAGTGACTTCAGTGGGTGTTATATGTAGAAAGCAGTGAGCAGCCTAAAGAGATCAGTTAGGAGAAGGAGAGAGAGAGAGAGTACTGTATGGGAAGAACCAATAAGCAAATATCATGGAGTTTTAAGGAAGTATCAATGATAATCTAGTTTAAAAAGGAGAGGAGCCATTTGGAACATGTAGATGTGAGCCAGTAAATAAGATGAACATTTTTTTCTTCTTTAACTTTTTACTATATAAAATATTTATGTGTTAAGACAATGTGTGGGAAATAACTGTTTACATTCTAAGCAGATCAGTGCTCTACCTCGATCAGCAAATTCAGAAGGGGGATAGTTAGGGTTTCAGTCTTTTATTTTGAAGTTAACTTAATATATTAATTGTATTCTAAATGTATGTTTAATAAAAGTAAAATGATTGAGGCTGTTAGGAAGTAATCTACTTGGAAGGCCTGTGCCACAAAACAAAAATGGCTCTCTGTCAAGTGAAGAACTCTTTTTCTCTCCATTCAATCATCTGGCAAGTAGTCTTGACCTATGTCTGGCATTTGCATGGTATGGCCCTATTCCACTGTCAAGTACCATGTGTCAGCCATTTTTTGCCCATTGTAGAATTATATAGGGCAGGACTGAGGTCCATTGATCGTGGGTCAGCAGTTCCTTAAAGGAGTTCTGTACCTTTGTTCTTCTTTGAATAATCCCACCACTCCTTGGGGTTTGAGTATCTTGACTGACAGGCTTTCTTATTGCCATTCAAACCTGCTGGCTCAGTCAATCATGTTTGTGTCTTGCTTTTCCTGGTGGTCATCACCCTACTCAAAAGATGGTAGAGCTGCAGACCCTCGTGTTTTACTATCTGATTCCGTGTTATCATACAGCCATCATGTTTTTAAGTTTTAGCTTTTACGGACTATTCATCCATCAGCTGGTGAGCATTCACACAGCCGTGTTTGTTGCAGTACACATTTTGCTAACAAATTGAATTTGTGTGGCAATCAGTGCATGAGATAGACAAGCAATTGTGGTGCAGTCCATAAATTACTTAGTCAATAAAGTAAGCTAAGACTGTGGCACTGTCAAGCTAAATCCTCACATCTCTCTCTCTTCCCCCCTTTTTTTGTTTTTCAGTTCTGTGTGCTTCAGAAATAATTGTTTTCAGAGACATAACAACTGTGCCCATTAATATCCTCAGAATGTAACAGAAAACAGTAAGGATCTGCATTGGGTCACTGTCATATATAGTTTTGTATACCACAGATGTGGACACTATAGCTAGTTACTTCAGGTGTTGCAACATGAGTGACTGTACTATCAAACTAACATGTATTATTGTGATACTACCCCGTGGTGTATACTATCATATCACAAAACCTAACTATTAAGAAACACCTCAAATGTACTACTATCCCTTACTTGGACTTTCTTCCCCATATGCCATAATTATTTTTCAAATTTATCAATTTACTTATTAAAGTGTTCTTTACAGTTTCAATCACCATAAAGAGATGGCTTTAATTAAATTTTTTTATTTCCAGTTTCTAGCAATAAACATTTAAGGCCTTGTGCAAAGCAAAACAAAAAATGCTCTCAAACCAAGAATAGCCTTAACATGAAGAACAGTACGCTACAGCACATGACTACATTGATTTCCTTATTACTGTTGTTTTGCGGCCAGATATATAATGTGGAAAATATCCGCAATACAGATGAATGAAAAGACACTGAGGTCTAAAATTGCCATAATATTCTTATCTTAGGGAAAAATTACAGACCTATTTTAATAATGATGATGTAATAAGTTGTTTGGAGAGGTTCATCCCCCTCTGATAGCTTTTTTCTTTTCAAGTTAGCCTGCAAAATATTCTAAATCATACATACCTTCCTTAGCTCTTGCCTTTAAAGGCAGAGGCATATCTAGATGTCTTTCAAAAGATATTGGCACAGTTGACTTGATATTTTTATTTAATATTCTCAGTAAAATGGCCTAGTGCCTGCTTACCCTGCTTTTACCTCCTCAATTGTTTATTTGGGAAGTTTTCACTCAGACTATCTATTAAGAGTACAAATCATATATTCTACAGTCTCTCATAAATCATGGATGTAACAAAAAATACAATTTTTTTTTATTAGATGATGAGCTACACAGTGGTGTTAACATTAAACATATGTCCAATAACATGAGGCCATTGAATTTATATAGCAAATTTAATAAAGAGAAGTAATAGTTTTCCTCCTAAAATATATTAGTATTACTGTAAAAACATTTTTTCTAACCACACAAGGTAGACCCAATATATCCATAAGTGAATTGTTTTTGTGTTCAAGAGCTTTTCATTACTATTTGGCAAGAGTAAGTAGAATGCTGCTGTAATGTGGCATTGCACAGTCACTGCAAATTATGCACATATTTTCACAATATTTCAGAATGACAGTATGAATTACCTGAAATGCGCATATTAGATGTCAACTATGTCAGTATTGTGTGACATAAGGCTGTGCATAAGACATTAACATTTGCTTGTAAGAAGGCAAGACATATTTTATACATTTAAGTATTTTATTGATTTTAACATGTTTACAATGTGTACATGGAAGGAAGGAAGATAAAATGTTTGCTCTCAGATTAAACAACAGGTACATGTTGGTACATTAAAATGAACTCTTCAGTATTGGTTTTTATTGTACTTAATCAACTTCTCAGTTTGTCCCAAGAACATGGTTTAGAATGCCATTTTCAGTTCTTAACTTCTTTGTTTCTTTTTTATTATTACACATAATAGTGGCTAAATCTAAGAAATTAAGTAAAGGGGTTGCATATCGAGTGCTACTTAGAAAAGGATGGAATTGGAGCTTTTACTAAAATTGTTGCTCTTGTAAGATCATGGCTATCTCTGCATATTCCCATAAAGAAATTTTTATATCATTTCAAATTATCATTTTTCACAATCCATAAATATATATATCTAGTCAGATTTAATTGTTTTACTACATCTCAACATTTATTTTTCTAATTTGCTAAATGTTGATAACTTAAAAGGTATAACAAAGCTTCTATGAATATATTTCCATGTGGAAATTTTCCAATACAGATTTGAAAATGATAAACCAATAGATTTTCATATCAAAGTATCCAGTCAGATTTAATTGTTTTACTACATCTCAACATTTAGAAATTTCTAATTTGCTAAATGTTGATAACTTAAAAGGTATAACAAAGCTTCTATGAATATATTTCCATGTGGAAATTTTTCAATACAGATTTGAAAATGATAAACCAATAGATTTTCATATCAAAGTATCCAGTCAGATTTAATTGACATCTCAACATTTAGAAATTTCTAATTTGCTAAATGTTGATAACTATAACAAAGCTTCTATGAATATATTTCCATGTGGAAATTTTCCAATACAGATTTGAAAATGATAAACCAATAGATTTTCATATCAAAGTTTTATTTATTCTATTAAATATTATACTTCTGTTGATTCAGTAAATGTCTAACATTTATTATCCAAGTTATTTTTGCTATTGATTATGGTTTTGTAACATTTTGACAGTTCCCCTTTAAATGTAGTATTCCCTTGAATAACAGACATTAAATTTTCATAAACTTTTGGATTATTTTTTCATTTAAGCCATATTTTCCCATAATTTGTTTTATTGTCATCACTGAACCGTTATCTAAATAATCATTCCAAAATACTACATTTTTATTTTTAAGTGAAATCATATTAGTAAGGTACTGACGTCTATAAATCCAGGAGTCAGTGCAATTGGGAATGTTATACATCTCCATTTATAAAAAAAGGCAATACTACACAAATAATTTCTAAAGGCATTCAGTGTAGTCATCATGTAGTTTGAATCTGGTTTTACCTCTAAATTTCCTTCCATATAATTTATTAAATAACTATAATAATTTATTTATAATGTCATTTTTGCTTAGATCATTGTGGGTATTTGATTTTGATATTATTTGTTCATGCAAACATTTCCATTCATTTAAATAGTAAAGATCCAACTAACATAACCATATTTAAAATTGTAGCTAAACAGTAAACTTATCCCTCCATATTCCCATTTCCTTGAATGATTTTTATATGCAACTGTTGCCATTATTATATGCCATACAAATTTAAATAAATGCTTTTTCCATTTTTATTAGTATTTTATCTGAGGACATAGTTATTGATTGTAATACATGTATTTTAGGTAAGACAGCTATTTTTATAAGCATCAATTTGTCTTCAAATGTAAATAAATACATGTTCCATTGTTGAATTAGATATGTTTCATTAGAAATCTTAGTAAAATTGCTGTTAATTACTTGACTAATATCTGAATGAATAATTTCCAAGTATGTAATATCATTTTTCTCTAAAATTTATATTCATTTTTGAAAACAGGATTCACACATTAATTAAAATAGTAATATATTTATTATGATAATTCCCATTGAAGAAGCTAATTTCACCTGATCAATTTTTTTACTAATTTCAGCAAATGACTTACTAATATCCCCTAGTAACAACTGAATATTATCTGCAAATATTTCTATTTTAGATTGAAAATCTTCATTTATTTCAAAACCTTCTATATTTTTATTAAATCTGATACTATTAGCAAATGGTTCTGTTACTAAAGCAAAAAGTAATGATGGTAATGGACAACTTTGCTTGTTCCTTTAAAACACTTGCATTTCTGAGAGATAGACATACCCATTTTTACAGAAACGTTAGAACATATGTAAAGATACCTTATTCAATCTACTTTCCAGACACCTATATGCTATTAATGTTCTAAATCAAAATTTCCATATCCCATCTCTATTTTTTTATGATATCTAATTAGAGCTAGTTATTCTTCAAAGTGTTAGTCAAATCTATTGCTGTAATTACTCTTCTAATATTATCATATGTTAATGTTTTAATTATAAATCTAGTTTGATCTTTATTTATAATTATATCTACAGTTTCTCTTAACCTCTTACACAATGTTGATGTAAATAGTTTATAGTCAACATTTAATAGTGAAATAGGTCAGAAAGATGTAATTAGTTCCTTGTCCTTGTTTAATAATCGAATAAGTAAATTTCCATGAGGAGAAGTACTCTATAACTTTGTATTAATTCAGAGCTTTACCTAATAGCGTAATATTTTATTAGGTAAGAATTTATAGATTTTTGCAGTCATGCCATCTAATGCTGGAGTTTTTCTAATCCTACTTCTTTTAGTCACTTCTTTAACTTCATGTATAGATTTTTTCATTGTTTTCTCATCTTCATTTAACGTCATAGTAACATTCCTCTTTAAATATTTGTTTAACCTATTATTATATATATGAATACTATTATTATTATTATTAATTTTTCATAAAATTCTTTAATATGTAATTACTTTTGTTTAATAGATTTATTAGATAGGCAGGAAGAGAGGAGAAAGGTTTGGAGTGTGGTAGTGAGGGTAGGAACTTTGAATGTTGGCAGCATGACTGGTATAAGGAGAGAGCTAGCTGATACAGAACTGGACAGAAGGAAGGTTGATATATTGTGTGTACAAGAGACCAGGTGGAAGGGAAGTAAGGCCAGGTGTATTGGAGGTGGGTTCAGGATGGGATGAGAAATGGGGTAGGGGTTATCCTGAAGGAACGGTATACCAAGAGTGTTTTGGAGGTGAAAAGAGTGTCGGATAGAGTGATGTTTATGAAGCTAGAAATTGATGGTGTAATGATGAATGTTGTTAGTGCATATGCTCCACAAGTTGGGTGTGTGATGGATGAGAAAGAAAAATATTTGGAGTGAGTTGGATAAAGTGGTGATGACTGTACCCAAGGGTGACAGAGTGGTGATCGGAGCAGATTTCAATGGGCATGTTGGTGAAGGGAACAGAGGAGATGAGGAAGGGATGGTAGGTATGGTGTTAAGGAAAGGAATACAGAAGGTCAGATGGTAGTGGATTTTGCAAAAAGGATAGACATGGCTCTGGTGAATACGTATTTTAACAAGAGGGAGGAGCATAGGGTGACATACAAGAGTGGAGGGAGATGCACACAGGTGGATTATATCCTATACAGGAGGACCAGTTTGAAGGAGATTGGAGACTGTAACGTAGTGACGGGGGAAAGTGTAGTTAGGCAGCATAGAATGGTGGTCTGTAGAATGACATTGGTGATCAAGAAGAGGAGGAGGAGTGTGAGGGCAGCACCAAGAATCAAATGGAAATTAAAAAAGGGTGATTGTGAGATGGAGTTCAGGTAAGAGTTAAGACAGGCACTGGGTGGCAGTGAAGTGTTACAGAATAGCTGGGTAACTACAGCAGAGCTAGTAAGGGAGACTGCTAGAAAGGTGCTTGGTGCGACATCTGGACAGAGGAAGGAGGACAAGGAGACCTGGTGGTGGAATGAGGAAGTACAGGAGAGTATAGTATACAGAGAAAGAGATTGGTGAAGAAGTGGGATCATCAGAGAGATGAAGAAAGTAGACAGGCGTATAAGGAGATGAGGTGTATGGTAAAGAGAGGTGGCAAAGGCTAATTATAAGGTGCATAGAGAGTTGTATGAAAGGTTGGGCACTAAGGAGGGAGAAAAGGACCTGTACCGATTGGCTAGACAGAGGGACCGAGCTAGTAAAGATGTGCAGAGGTAAGGGTGATAAAGGATAATGAGAGAAATGTACTCAATAGCGAGGAGAATGTGTTGAACAGATGGAAGGAGTACTTTGAGGAGCTGATGAATGAAGAGAATGAGAGAGAGAAGGCTGGATGATGTGGGGGATAGTGAATCAGGAAGTGCAATTGATTAGAAAGGCGGAAGTAAGGATAGCTATGAAGAGGTTGAAGAATGAAAAGGCTGTTGGTCCAGATGACATACCTGTGGAAGCTTGGAGGTGTTTAGGAGAAATGGCAGTGGAATTTTTAACCAGATTGTTTAATGAAATCGTGGAAAGTGAGAGGATGCCTGAGGAGTGGAGGAAAAAGTGTTTTGATACTGATTTTTAAGAATAAGAGTGATGTGCAGAGCTGTAGTAACTACAGAGGGATAAAACTGATCAGTCACAGCATGAAATTATGGGAAAGAGTAGTGGAAGCTAGGTTAAGAAGGGAAGTGATGATTAGTGATCAGCAGTATGGTTTTGTGCCAGGAAAGAGCACTACAGATGCAATGTTTGTTCTGAGAGTGTTGATGGAGAAGTACAGAGAAGGGCAGAAGGAGTGCATTGTGTCTTTGTGGACTTAAAGAAAGCATATGACAGGGTGCCTAGAAAGGAGTTGTGGTATTGTATGAGGAAGTCGGGAGTGGCAGAGAAGTATGTAAGAGTGGTACAGGACATGTACAAGGGTAGTGTGACAGTGGTGAGATCTGCAGTGGGAGTGACAGGTGGAGGTGGGATTACATCAAGGATCAGCTTGAGCCCTTTCTTATTTGCACTGGTGATGGACAGGTTGACAGACGAGATCAGACAGGAGTCCCCGTGGACTATGATGTTTGCAGATGACATTGTGATATGTAGCGAGAGTAGGGAACAGGTTGAGGAGACCCTGGAGAGGTGGAGATATGCTGTAGAGAGGAGAGGGAGAGCAATGAAGGTCAGCCAAACTAAGATGGAATATATGTGTGTGAATAAAAGGGAGGATAGAGAAATGGTGAGGATGCAGGAGTAGAGTTGGTGAAGGTGGATGAGTTTAAATACTTGGGATCAACAGTCCAGAGTAATGGCAAGTGTGGAAGAGAGGTGAAGAAGAGAGTACAGGCAGGGTGGAGAAGAGTGTCAGGAGTTATTTGTGACAGACGAGTACCAGTAAGAGTGAAAGGGAAGGTCTACAAAAGGGTAGTGAGACTAGCTATGTTATATGGGTTGGAGACCGTGGCATTGACAAAAAGGCAGGAGTCAAAGTTGGATGAGGCAGAGTTAAAGATGTTAAGATTTGCACTGGGTGAGATGAGCGTAGACAGGATTAAGAATAAGTATATTAGAGGGTCAGCCCAGGTTGGACAGTTTGGAGACAAAGCCAGAGAGGTGAGATTGCAATGATATGGACATGTGCTGAGGTGGTTATCCCTCCATATTCCCATTTCCTTGAATGATTTTTATATGCAACTGTTGGCATTATTATATGCCATACAAATTTAAATAAATGCTTTTTCCATTTTTATTAGTATTTTATCTGAGGACATAGTTATTGATTGTAATACATGAAGTATTTTAGGTAAGACAGCTATTTTTATAAGCATCAATTTGTCTTCAAATGTAAATAAATACATGTTCCATTGTTGAATTAGATATGTTGTTTCATTAGAAATCTTAGTAAAATTGCTGTTAATTACTTGACTAATATCTGAATGAATAATTTCCAAGTATGTAATATCTTTTTTCTCCAAAATTTATATTCATTTTTGAAAACAGAATTCACACATTAATTAAATAGTAATATATTTATTATGATAATTCTCATTGAAGAAGCTAATTTCACCTGATCAATTTTTTACTAATTTCAGCAAATGACTTACTAATATCCCCTAATAATAACTGAATATTATCTGCAAATATTTCTATTTTAGATTGAAAATATTCATTTATTTCAAAACCTTCTATATTTTTATTAAATCTGATACTATTAGCAAATGGTTCTATTACTAAAGCAAAAAGTAATGATGGTAATGGACAACTTTGCTTGTTCCTTTAAAACACTTGCATTTCTGAGAGATAGACATACCCATTTTTACAGAAACTTTAGAACATATGTAAAGACACCTTATTCAATCTATTTTCCAGACACCTATATGCTATTAATGTTCTAAATAATAATTCCCATAACCCATCTCTATTTTTTTATGATATCTAAACTAATTAAAGCTAGTTATTCTTCAAAGTGTTAGTCAAATCTATTGCTGTAATTACTCTTCTATTATCATATGTTAATATTTTAATTATAAATCTAGTTTGATCTTTATTTATAATTATATCTACAGTTTCTCTTAACCTCTTACACAATGTTGATATAAATAGTTTATAGTCAACATTTAATAGTGAAATAGGTCAGAAAGATGCAATTAGTTCCTTGTTCTTGTTTAATAATCGAATAAGTAAATGTCCATGAGGAGAAGTGCTCTATAATTTTGTATTAATTCAGAGCTTTACCTAATAGCGTAATATTTTATTAGGTAAGAATTTATAGATTTTTGCAATCATGCCATCTAATGCTGGAGTTTTTTCTAATCCTACTTCTTTTAGTCACTTCTTTAACTTCATGTATAGATTTTTTCATTGTTTTCTCATCTTCATTTAACGTCATAGTAAAATTCCTCTTTAAATATTTCTTTAACCTATTATTATCTATATGAATACTATTATTATTATTATTATTATTAATTTTTCATAAAATTCTTTAAAAATAGAACATATTTTTTTAATATCTAATTACTTTTATTTAATAGATTTATTAGATAGGCAGGAAGAGAGGAGAAAGGTTTGGAGTGTGGTAGTGAGGGTAGGAACTTTGAATGTTGGCAGCATGACTGGTATAAGGAGAGAGCTAGCTGATACAGAACTGGACAGAAGGAAGGTTGATATATTGTGTGTACAAGAGACCAGGTGGAAGGGAAGTAAGGCCAGGTGTATTGGAGGTGGGTTCAGGATGGGATGAGAAATGGGGTAGGGGTTATCCTGAAGGAACGGTATACCAAGAGTGTTTTGGAGGTGAAAAGAGTGTCAGATAGAGTGATGTTTATGAAGCTAGAAATTGATGGTGTAATGATGAATGTTGTTAGTGCATATGCTCCACAAGTTGGGTGTGTGATGGATGAGAAAGAAAGATTTTTGGAGTGAGTTGGATAAAGTGGTGATGACTGTACCCAAGGGTGACAGAGTGGTGATCGGAGCAGATTTCAATGGGCATGTTGGTGAAGGGAACATAGGAGATGAGGAAGGGATGGTAGGTATGGTGTTAAGGAAAGGAATACAGAAGGTCAAATGGTAGTGGATTTTGCAAAAAGGATGGACATGGCTGTGGTGAATACGTATTTTAACAAGAGGGAGGAGCATAGGGTGACATACAAGAGTGGAGGGAGATGCACACAGGTGGATTATATCCTATACAGAAGGGCCAGTTTGAAGGAGATTGGAGACTGTAACGTGGTGACGGGGGAAAGTGTAATTAAGCAGCATAGAATGGTGGTTTGTAGAATGACATTGGTGATCAAGAAGAGGAGGAGGAGTGTGAGGGCAGCACCAAGAATCAAATGGAAATTAAAAAAGGGTGATTGTGAGATGGAGTTCAGGTAAGAGTTAAGACAGGCACTGGGTGGTAGTGAAGTGTTACAGAATAGCTGGTAACTACAGCAGAGCTAGTAAGGGAGACTGCTAGAAAGGTGCTTGGTGTGACATCTGGACAGAGGAAGGAGGACAAGGAGACCTGGTGATGGAATGAGGAAGTACAGGAGAGTATACAGAGAAAGAGGTTGGCAAAGAAGTGGGATTATCAGAGAGATGAAGAAAGTAGACTGGCGTATAAGGAGATGAGGTGTATGGTAAAGAGAGGTGGCAAAGGCTAATTATAAGGTGCATAGAGAGTTGTATGAAAGGTTGGACACTAAGGAGGGAGAAAAGGACCTGTACTGATTGGCTAGACAGAGGGACCGAGCTAGTAAAGATGTGCAGCAGGTACGGTTGATAAAGGATAATGAGGGAAATGTACTCACTAGCGAGGAGAATGTGTTGAACAGATGGAAGGAGTACTTTGAGGGGCTGATGAATGAAGAGAATGAGAGAGAGAAGGCTGGATGATGTGGGGGATAGTGAATCAGGAAGTGCAATTGATTAGCAAGGCGGAAGTAAGGATAGCTATGAAGAGGATGAAGAATGGAAAGGCTGTTGGTCCAGCTGACATACCTGTGGAAGTTTGGAGGTGTTTAGGAGAAATGGCAGTGGAATTTTTAACCAGATTGTTTAATGAAATCGTGGGAAAGTGAGAGGATGCCTGAGGAGCGGAGAAGAAGTGTTTTGGTACTAATTTTTAAAAATAAGGGTGATGTGCTGAGCTGTAGTAACTACAGAGGGATAAAACTGATCAGTCACAGCATGAAATTATGGGAAAGAGTAGTGGAAGCTAGGTTAAGAAGGGAGGTGATGATTAGTGATCAGCAGTATGGTTTTGTGCCAGGAAAGAGCACTACAGATGCGATGTTTGTTCTGAGAGTGTTGATGGAGAAGTACAGAGAAGGGCAGAAGGAGTTGCATTGTGTCTTTGTGAACTTAAAGAAAGCATATGACAGGGTGCCTAGAGAGGAGTTGTGGTATTGTATGAGGAAGTCGGGAGTGGCAGAGAAGTATGTAAGAGTGGTACCAGACATGTACAAGGGTAGTGTGACAGTGGTGAGATCTGCCTAAAGCCCAAGTGCTTAAACCAAAACTAAGAGACTTAGAATAACACTTAAAATTTAAACGAGCTGTTATAAATGTAGCAGATAAGATGCAACTGAACACTTTAGAGAAAAAGTTGCAGAAAAACCAAGATGAAGTAGTAGAGTAGGAGGAGGAAACACAAATACTGTAAAAACAGCTGAATAAAGGTGTTTTTTTTAAAAGTAAAGTGGAAAGGGAGAAAAGAGGAACAGAAGATAATTCAAGGTTAAGAAACTAAGGGGGATGACCTTCCCAAATGTTCTCTCTGTATTAGGTAGCATGAGCTAATGACACTGGACTGGGAGGAGTATCCCAGATCAAATTTACAGTATGGTAGGGCAACTGCAAAGCCACCATGTATAAGAGCAAGACACCAATAGGGAAGGAGGCTGGGAAACTATGCTATAGCTACTATGTTTTAGGCAGAAAACATTACAGAAATGTTTATCACAGCAGAAAAACAGCAGTGAGACACTAAATAAAAGTTTTAAACAGATGAAGGAGCAAGGAGACTCTAGAGAATGCTTTTAACTTCAAACAAATCAGTTATATAATACACTCCTTAGCAGTAAATTAGAACAAGTAAAGAGATGCTTAACTAATGGAGAAAATTTCCAGTTAATACCTTTCACACAGTAAAACTAGCTAAAAAAAAGTTTTACAAACAGTGTGACATCAGCAGATGTGATTTAACAGGTTATGTAAGGCAGACAATTTCAGTACAACAGTGCAGATTGGATTATAGCAATAAAATACAGTAAAACATAGTCAGCAGACAATAAAAAGTGATATAAATGGTAGAATAAGCAATAACTAGTAAAAATAAGCAAATAAACAGTATACTTATTGTTATATATCACAGATCAGAGTTGTGGTCAGTGCCCCTCCTCCGTTCAGCTCAGTGTGAATAAGAAGAAATCCTCTCAAAGGTAGGGCTTAAATATCAGAAGGTACAAACCTGAAACAACTCAAAAAAAAAAGCTCAAAAGAATCAATGAGAGCTTAATCCAAGCCCTAGACCAGCCAACCTTTATCAGAATCAACATAATCCTTTCACTAAAATGAAGAATGGCTTCTGCTAATTCAAGATGGCCTGGAAAATGTGCTCAGAACAAACAGCCACAGCCTCTGTTCAGCTCAGTGTTAATAAGCCTGTGCAAACGTGCTTCATTAACTCAAGTCCTATACATTCCACAGTGTTGATTTTATTGCGGTTACATACCACATCCTGTAAGCATGCAGATACCACCTTGATTTTCCAACCCACAGGACTACTTTTCATGAGATATGAGCGACATTAGAATAATGATAATAACATTAATATTAATACAGTGTATCTAAGATAAATAGTTACATTTTTGCTATGTTTCCTTTGCCCAAATGTGTTTACCATTATTTGTTTTCTAACACCTACTGCTTGGCTCGATCCCCATATATAGTTAATTAATGCAAATATGGGACATATACCATGATTTTTATAACCTTTTGCAAATACTCTGTAGTAATGCAAGCACTGAACATCTCACAGTGATGTTTTCACTGTAGGTACATACTAGTTCCTGTTAGATTATAGATTTCATGGTGCTTTCTAATACTCTTAAGAAGACATTAGTATGAACATTAGAGTAATTATAGCATACAGTGTACAAGTTATGTTAAACTATTTTTCTTACCCAAGTGTGGTTAATATAATGTTTAACACCCACTGCATTCACTGCCCCTACACAAGTATATGGTGCTCCCTTGCACAATACAAAATCTCTGTAGTATTATCCTTGCTAGTGTAATAGTGCTGATATTAATAACTTTTACACAAAAAAATTGTCAATGGATGCCTTTGCGTTACCTGTTACATTTTACTGTCATGTTTTAGTAACAACCATTTCTTGTATAGATCCCTGTCATGATAATATCATACTCGGCTGTTTACATATTAAAGGAAACATGAGAAGTATTTCATATTTTAATAATTTTTTCCAAACATTTGTATTTACTGGATTATTTCAGCTTTCAGAGCCACCTTGTTCCCTAATGCAGGACCCTGATTCATGAAATATTACTATCAAATTTAAAATATTCTACTAACTTGTGCATAAAACAAGCAGTGATAGTTCTAGTTATGTTTATCGTCTACAACTTCTCTTACTATAATTTTTTGTCTAACAGCCATCACTTTGACCAGTCTTTATGGCAACCCACTATAACACTCCAATTTTACATTATTAATGAAGCTATTGAAAGTATTTCATAATTTTCATAACCATCGATAAACACATTTCAACTGCTCAAGGTCTATACATTTTACAGTAATTGTTTCACTGTCCACATATAACAAATCATGCCAGATTCCACATGCCTTCTTTGTGCCCGGTGTTGGTCGTACCATTCTGAACATATTGTTGTTAATATGCAATTAATGCAAATATTCAATACTGCAGTGAAAAAAAAAGCTATACATCTCAAAATGATTGCATGTTACCCATGTCCTTTTGGGTCTTATTCTTGAGATATTTGCATTATATATGCAACTATGAAGAAAATTAATAAATGGGAAAAAATAAAGCTGCATAGTTTAGAATGTAGGCATGTTATCAATCTCCTTTTGTGTGACCTTGGAACTAAGGTGGATTTGGAAAGGTACAGCAAATAAATGCTCATTGTATAACTACTTATGTGTGCATGGGCTTCACACCACTTTAGGTCTCCACTGAAAAGCAACCACTGAGTAAATGTGACTAAACCAGTCAGCAGAGTGGAAATATATAAATAAATAAGTAAATACAAAAACTAAGTACAGCAGTAACTAAATCCAAAACGCCTTTACATCCACCACGAAACACAAAAACAGAAAGAAACCAGTCCTGTTCAACTATAAAATGACCACAATCGGGTAGGGCAATCTTATTTCTTCAGAAATAAGATTGCCCTACCCAAGCTTCCTTTTATATTACTAATTATCAATTAAGTACAGGAAATGACATAATAACCATTCAACTTGAAATAAAAAAATACATTTGAATGCAAACAACTAATGAATAATAAATGTATCTATCTTCCATTATAAAAATACCATACATATAAAAAATAGATAAAAATGTGTATGCATAAAATACATTTCTATTAAATATTCGACAAATATTGTCATTTGTATTTTAAAAAACATTTTAAATTTATAGTTTCGTTTAAATCAGGTGCACTGTCTGCACCTAAGTATAGCTACCAAAAAGCTTCCCTACACTCTAATGTGTTATTTAAATCTCCATTAAAGGGCACTTTTTCCAATCTTTCTAACACAAAAAATACAAACTTTTTGAAATCAATACATGAAGAAGTTCACAAATAGAGTGGATGAAAGCGCTAAGTTACTGTCCGATTGTGGTCATTTTATAGTTGAACAGGACTGGTTTCTTTCTCTTTTTAAGTACAGCAGTATATTTCAGCTCATTTATCTCAGATACGTACAGTAAACCCTACTGCTCAGCACCTACATAGAAACACGTACACACACACAAATTAACAGCAACTTCATTGAATGTATACACCTCAGATGTCTGATTCTGATTAAATGAATGAATAAATACTTAAGTAACAGGTAGAGAACTGTTTTAGGCTGTTGCTTTCAGATGAATATACTGCACCCACCCCAAGCATACAGATGAACCCATCAATTCCAGTCACTTATTGACTATGTTCAATTCAATGTCTGACTGTGATCAAGTGAATAAGTAAATACATAACTAATGAGCTCATGTAAAATATTTCAGTTTATCACTATCACATGCATAGATTGCAGCCAATTTTAATCCCTCACACTCCTCAAAACCAAGTAGAATCCCCCTCCCAAAGCCCCCTAGTGGAAAAAAGCCCGACCGGAGAATCCTTCCTTTTAATTATTGAATTCTATAACTTCAGGATGGACCATAAAAATCCAACAAAAACAAAAAGTTTACAGCCAAAACTATATATGGAGGAAGCTACAACATACTACATGAACCCAAAATATCCCAAAGGCATCTGATCATCTCATTAGCAAAACAAAAAAAAACCTCTCACTCATCAAGACAAGCCTGCTTCGGTCTGAAAAATTGCGACACTAATTATGAAAACAAATCACAAGGCTTTATGAGAATGTTATGAAAAGAAATAGAAATTGCCTAGATCCAAAATTTAATGACAAAAATCAAAAAACACTCAACCCACAGACATTGCCAACATCCTAGCTGATAGGTTCCAAGAAAAACTTGAACAAAGAGTCTCACTAATCACACACCACACTTGAAATGAATGAGCAGAGTAGTATTATCCTTATTAGTGTAATATTGCTGATATTAATAACAAAATATATAATAAATAGCCATACAGTAATATTTTAATCACGCAGTCTGACCACTCTTTTTCTTTTATCATATGCGCACACACACACACACACACACACACACACACACACACACACTCTCTGTTTCTCTCTTTCTCTCAAATGTCAGATTTTTTGCTTGTGTAACAGGTTTTAAATTATTTTATGAAGGGTATGACATGTCAAATTCAACCTGCAGTCCCCAATCATTTGCCAGAAAGCCATACATTTTATGACAAATGCATAAAAAAAAAATAATAAAAAAGAAACACCTTTATTAAATTATCACTTGTGATATAGGCAATCATACATTTCTAAATAAATAAAAACAAATCATTGACAAGTTTTCAGTTCCAAGCATTATACATTCCATATAATCTCCTATACAGTCATTATCAGTCAAAAATTACATAGTTCATTCAATTCGTGCCTTCCCTTAAATCTCATTCCTCCTCCAAAACATTATTCTGCATGTATTGTTCCCACAAGTCCCATTTTTTCGTATGTAATTTACTCCAACTCCTTTCTAAAGATTCACCTTCCAGTTATTGTATCTCTGTTACTATATTCACTACTTCTAGTACTGCTAGTTTAGACTTTGTTTTCCATTTTCTAATAATTCCTTTTTTGGCACCCACCAAACTTAATCTCAGAAAAGCCTTACCATGTCTATGCAATTTCAGTTCTGTATCACAGCAATTTCTTTAGTTACACCAATTTGCTCACTTGGTATTTCTGATGGAGTAGTCTGCAAGAAATTTTTAAAGTTTGCCAACTCATTACACTCACAAAATATATGCTCCCAATTATCTCTTTCTTCCCCATCACACCTCCAACATTTGCAATCTATCTGAGGAAAACTTCTTTGAAGTCTGCTTGGGGTATAAAATACCTTTGCAAACACTTCCAAGAAAGTATTCTAAATCTTCTAGACTTTGTTGCATATTTGGGAGCCATACATATATCTTCCCATTGTTTCTTTGTGAATTGCTTATCCAATCTTTCTTCCAAATTTTTTCTAACCTCCTCTGCTTGATTTCTATAGTTATTGTGCAATATTTTATATGCCCTACTAATTATGCCCTTTTTAACAGCAACTTCTGTTCTAGATTCTACTAAAAACTCTACCAGTGCTGATTTTCTGCTTAGAATGCTCTGATTTCTTTCTGTTTGCCTATAGTCTGATATCACACCTTGATAGGGAAGGCAGTCTGTAGCCTGCAGTCCAAATGAATTCTTGGTCTCTTCTCATTCTGTTACCTTTCCTTCTATACTTATTTGTTCCCAGTATTTTGGTTCCTTTGCCAGCTTTCCAGTAAATTTCAGCCCTCTCTTACCTATTCTGTGTACCCCTAATTGCAGTCATCCTTATCAGAAGAACCTCCTCCTTCCATCGCTGTGTTGGCTTAGTTCGTAGAATACTTTTTGCTACTTTATAAATATAATAATCTGCATAGTTAATGTTATTCTCCTTAAGGATCTGCATCCAAAATCCCAGTTTTTCCTTATTTCTTTATTGCCCCTCCCATTTCATCATCATCCCTTTCCGCTTTGAATTACAGCTTTTTGCTTGTGCTATGTATAGGAGGCTTAACTGAAGCTCTGAAATACCCCTTCAAATCAGGTAATCCCAAACACCTTGTTTTGTTTGAAGGATCAACTTATCCCAATTGGCTCTTGCCCTTTTCCCCCTCCCAGATAAACTCCTTCAACTCTTTATTAATTGCTATACACACCTTTTCATCTGGTTGATAAAAATAGGGCTGACCTGTGTATAAAACTAAAGGGACTAAAAACATTTTCACTGCTTGTATCTTGCTATCCACATCCACAAAATAGATCTTCCAATTTATCAGTTTTTGTACTACCTCTTGATTAGTTTCTTCCCACATATCCATAACAGAATCCCTTTTAACCCATACTACTAACTACTTCATTTTACCATGTCCCCATAAATATGGGTATTGCTGAACCAATTTGTGTATGGGTACATAGTTTATAGCTATTGCCAGTGTTTTATCTTCATTAATTTGTATCCTGAAAAGACATGGAATTGTCTCAGAATGTTCCACAACACTGAAATGCCCTTTTCTGGTTTTATCAGGTACAAGATAATATCATCTTCAAATAAAGCCAACTTTTCTCAATTACCATACCAATTTGGTCCTTGAATTTCTAAGTCCCTTATTTTCTTTGCCAATAGTTTTAAATATAAGGAAAATAAAATAGGAAAAAGAAGACACCCTTGCCTTGTTCCTCTGTTCAAACAGAACTTATCAGAGAAGAACCCCTTGCTTTAATTTTTGCCTCCAATCCCTCATATATCCTGCAAATTAACATTATTATTTTTTTCAGGGAATGCAAATGCTTCCATTTTCCTACTTATAAAATCCCAGCTTACTCAGTCAAATTATTTCTGTGCATCATTTCCCACCAACAACAGTTCCTTCTGGATCATTACTGTTCTACTAATGTTGTCAAATGTTTGTTTCCCCTCCACAAAACCACATTGATCCATATCTGTCAATGTTGGCATCACTTTTGCCATTCTTTTAGCTGTTGTAGACATAAATACTTTATAGTCATGGCTTACAATCAAAATTGGCCTACATGATGCTGGATCCTTATGTACTATAGCCACCACAGCTTACTTCCAAGATGTTGGTGCTTCTCCTCCTTTTAAAATATTGTTAAACAAAACCTTCCAGATATTTATCACTTTCTTCTCTTCTAGCTTCCAGACTTTCACAGGAATACCATATATTCCTGGAGACTTTCCTGTAGATTGGTTATACATTACCATTTTATCTCATCTCCTCCTGAGCCTTATCTACCTCTAACCTTGGCATATTTAATTATTCCATAAATATTTACATCTGTATTTTTTCTTGATTTCCACATTTCTCTACTTTATACATATTTTCATAAAAAGTCCAATATATTTCTAATAAATATATAGGATTGATGGTTATTTTCCTTGTTATAGGTTCTCTAAGCTTGGCAAGAACCCTTTCTACTTTCTGTTGCCTGAGCCATTGTGCTAAAAGCTTTTGTGCTTTGGCTTTATTATCAAAAACAGTTGCTCAGTAGCAATGTTTCTAAACTCATGCATATTGTTTTGGTGGTCCATTATTTTCTCTGTAGCACTCTGGATTTGTGTCTTTTCTTATTCTGTGAGATTCTCCCTATTTTGCAGTGCTTTAACCTTTGTCAGTCCCTCTAAATAATTCTGATCTCTTAACCATATCTCTTTTTCTTTTATTTTTACCCTATTTTTAAACTCCACTTCAGTTTTATCCGACTGCATAGATATTTTTTTGAAAACATTTCTGTCATCCCTAACAACTCCCAAATAATTTCCGCTATCCATTCCTTAAATTCCTCTCTGTTTAACAAATAGGTGGGAAAGTGCCAGTGTCTCATTTTTATTACCCTATTTTTTTTAGTTATTATTGGCACGTTATCAGAAATAGTTATTAGGTAAGTATCAGCACTGTCAATTAAATGCACACATGCCTGTGAAATATAATTTCTGCCTAGCCTAGCCCAGATTTTGTACCTTGGGGAATAATAGGTAAATCATCTCTGAATTCCTACTACTGAACTCGCATCTTCCATATCAAATATTTTCATAAATTTCGTCATAAATCTACTTTCCATTCTAGGCCCCCCGACACATCCTCACTGTTGCAAATCAAATTTCAGTCCTGAACTGCAAGTAATATTTCCTGCTGGATGGTGAATATTTCTCACAGAATTTTCTTATGCGCCACTGTAGCAGTTTTAGGCGGAATAAAAGTATATACCAATGTAATCCTCCTCCCTTACCAATAGCCCTTTAACTACTACATATCTACAATAATTATCTTTTTTTCTTCATCTATCACTTATTGGAGCTCCTCTAGCATTTAATATAAGTACTTCACTTTCCTTTGTCCCAGATATTCTGCTTAAGAACCATCCTGAAATTTTTCCTTTATCACATTCATATGCTCACTTCTTTCCAGATGTGTCTCATGTAGCAAAGCTGTTTGAACTCTACATTTTTTAATATAGTTAACTACTCTCTTTTTTTATACCTGTGAGACCATTCACATTCAAAGATAATATGGAAAGTGTTGCTGTTATAAGAAGGTATTATTCAAAACCTGTTACGTATAACAGCTTTTTTTAAAATGTCCAGTTTCAGCTTTTGTGTTACATGCATACACTAATGTGTGGCAGGTTGATCTTTTATACAGTTATTTCTTGTCATATCCATTTGAACCTATGTCACATCTTAGAAGCCTTTTTGTTTTAATGAAAACCCTCAAAAAACACATCCCCAGAACACTCCCATAACCTATTAAATTAATACAAACACAAAACCCTATGCACATCTTCCAATAATGAAGTTTAACCCTTCTAATAGGAACAGTCATCCCTAATTGACAGCTATACTCACAAGCTTGAATTGACCTATAATGAATATTATCCTTGCTAAGATGCATGGTACAGCCTATGCTTCTACTTAGACCAAGTGCAGTCTGTTTTTGCCTTATCTTTATTCCTTTTGCTTTCTGAAAATGCTATCTTTTTAGCCATTTAAAGAAAAAAGTATTCTGTTTTTTTTTTTTTGCCTTTATCAGATTGTCTCCATAGAAACATGACAGCCAGATATACAGTTGCCTTCAGCTACAAGCTTCTCATGTTGCACTGTGAACATTTATTTGCTAAAGTGAAATTTTTCATTACATTTATTGTTACTTTACTTACTTGCTTCTACTTAAAACTTGTTGTTAGATCAAACCAAGGGCTTTAATACAGTCATTCCCCTATGCAAATGTAAGGAAAAGCATATCCATTTTATTTTTATTATGCTCTTTTGTCCAGGCTTTCTTTTATTTTAACATTACAGTACCTATATTTCTTAAACTGAACAAGAAGAAAGAAACAAAGAAAGGAAAAAGGGCACCTTTTCACTTAAGTATCCCTATTACACACCCATGTAACTGAAAAGCTTTACTATATAACATGCAGTATATATATCATGTTTTATAAAAAGTGTTAATAACAAAATTTTTTATCTATAGTTACCCCTTTCCTTACTCTTACCCTCTCCTTAATGTTCTTCCCAACATTTAATGACATGAAATAGGGAGTATGCTTGGAGTCCCCTACAAGTTTAACAAAGTCCAGAAAGTCCAATATTTCCTGGGTTTTTTTGTTGTGCCATTTTTTTGCAAATTTATGCTTTGTAGTCCCACATTTATTTATTGATTTCCGAGTTGCTGTCTTTCTTCTTCTTCTTTGACATCACACAACTCCAGTCACTGGTTCATTTCCAATTTAGTCTAGGTTCTTCTAGTCAATACTTTTACTTTCTTCTGTCTCTTAAGCATTTTCCATTAGAACATTGAAAAAGGTTTCACCGGCATAGTCTCTTTGACCTTTATTTTCTGGAGAATAAGAAGCAGAATCCCCTCATGTTTGATAGCTTATATTTTGTTGGAAAAACTTTTGCATTTCCTCTTGGGCATGTTCTGCATCAAAAAATAACTTTTACCCTACAGGAAAAAATATTCTGAAGATAACTGGATACAACAGCTTAAATCTGGCACCTTCTTCTTGACATTCTTGACATTCCCTGATTGCTGGAATACATTTACGTCTCTTCTACCATGAGTAATCATTTTCCACAAACACTGTACTGTCTCCATCTTTTAGTACTTTATTCTTCTGCCACAGTTTTGTCAGAATCAACTCTTTCTGCTGGTAGGATTGCATCTTTACTATTAGAGGTCTTGGCTGCTTTCTCATGTCCAGGTTTGGAGCATATACATGATGTGCCCTTTCAGTTAACAGGTCCTGCTGTGGAATACCAGTCCAGTTGTTTATTTGTGCTTTCATAAAAATTAATACAGTATATTCCTTCCAGTTTCTCTGGTATAACAGAAAAATGCAGGTTTTTCCCTATGTGTTTTGTCCTCTAATTCTACTATTTTTTTGAGTTTCATACTCAGCCAGCATTTTCTTCATTTCAGCATCTGATTTCTACAGTTTTATCAGCTCAACAGCTCATCTGTATATCTGTTTAAAGGTTCTTCCATTTTCCAGCCTTTATTTGTGTTGTTATACTTCTTCAGTGTTTCATTTACTTCAATCAGCTTTGAGCACATTTGACTTTTTTCCTCTGAATTACTGAAAGTCATATCTTAGCCATAGCTGGAGATTGAACTGTTCTGAACAGGAAATGTATTCCTGGTTTGGTACATATGTCTCTAATGGACACAGGCAGCCTGCAAATGGTTCATCTCCCAGGCCCCTTCTTGTAAATGTTTCATCTCCCAAGCCCCTGCTTACACTTATCAAGGGTACCAGAACTTATCAGAGATTTGGGATGCATGGCTGTGCTTAAAAAGGCCCTTGTGGTCATCAGCCTAGTAAACACCTATGAACCTATTTTGCTGGACAGCTGCAAGATTTTTATCAGCCAATGTGTTCTCCCCCTCCTTCTCTGGTTGATTTTTTTCAGGTTCTCTAAACTTTTTCTTTGCTTTTATCCAGGCAGTGCCCTTACTAGCCAATAACTGAAATGTAGTCAAAAAAAATCACTGTCTCTCTTTTCTGAGTTTCTGTTTTCACACTGGGAGAGATGAAATTAAAATGTTACTCAGTGTTCAGCCATCTTGGAAGTCCCAATGGAACAAAAATATGAGTAAAATCAAGGGTACCAGAACTTGTCAGAGATTTGGGATGCATGGCTAGGCTTAAAAAGGCCCTTGTGGTTGTTAGCCTAGTTAACACTTATGAACCTATTTTGCTGAACAGCTGCAGGATTTTTCCCAGCAAATGTTTTCTCCCCAGCTTTTCTGGTTGGTTTTTATTTCAGGTTCTCTAAATTTCTTCTTTGCTTTTATCCAGGCAGTGCACTTACTAGCCAGTAACTGAAATTTCCCCAAAGAGACAAATTTACTCTCTCTTTTTATTGAGTTTCTGTTTTCACACTGGGAAGGATGTAATTAAGCTGTTACTCATTGTGCAGCCATCTTGGAAGTTCCAATGGAAGAAAATTTTCAGTAAAATTAGGGACAATTCACAGCTCATTGCAACCAAGCATATAAGGCAGCTTTTATTGATGGGTTTTGATTTAGCATGCATTTAATGAAGACTATCAAGACTGAAACTGAAATGTGTATCAGAAAAAAAACATGTATTTTAGAATAAATGGGCAAAAAATATGAGGTAAAATCTGGGGCATTCTGTGATATTGAAAGAGTTAAGACCTGTGCAACCATCTACATATAGACATGTGGATCTACTTTGATTTATCAAATTACAAAATTCATCAAATTGCAAAACACTGAGATGACATTGCTGAAAAGGTAATTTAACAAACTCCTGGAACATCATGTTTTACCTCCAGGAAACTAACCACTTGGCCGCCAACACTTAAAATACAAACTGAAGCTAATCAAACCTCCTATACCCCTCCCTAACTAAATATACCAACTATGAGACCAGATTACAGTGGAGAAAAGGGCAAAGTTCACCATGGTGGCCAAGTGGTTAGTAAAATACGATGTTTCTGGAGTTCATTAAATTACTTTTCGGCAACATTGTCTTGGTGTTTTGCAATGTGACGAAGTGGTAATTCGATAAATCAAAGTAGATCCAGACACGCATGCAATCAAGCTACACTCATACTCTGAATACCCACCCTCTATTTTTACCTTGCATCCTAAGTACACTGGTACCGCTCCTTAGCTCCTCTGCTATTCCTACATAGCTGTATTTACTTACTACATTGAGCAGCAGAGGTATGATAGGCTGGTGTGCTGTGCACATTTAAAAGAGGTAAGAAGACAGCAACAAGATTGCAGCCTAACCCAACACCACAAATGGATTAAAAAAGTTTTTTTTTTTTTTTTTACATAAAATAACACAGAATATGGAGGCAGGAAGTAGGGATTGTTGCAGTATTATTTATATCTCTATGTTGGTGAAGGAGTCACAAAAGTACAGTTTGCGGGGTCAGGGTCCATTAAAATACAGTTTTCACATTTGCTTTTTAAATGTAATGATATATATATTTTTACTCTGCTGACAAATCACATACAGAGCTACAGCTACAGCTTGGTATGTGATCTGTAAAAGCTGTATTTAACGTACAAGGTTTGACAAAATGGTCGACAAGCATACTTATCACAGGAGTAAAGGGAACTCTCCTGTGCATACAAGTATTCTCTTATAGTATACAAGGCAATTTAGATTTCTTGCTGACTGTTCATGTAGGAAGTATTAAGTTAAGTGACTGGTATTTTGATGTATATAGTATTTTTGTGCTATTATCAGCTGAAAGAATCGTGTTGATTTTTTTTCCTATTATGGTTTCTTCAGTGGTTTACAATGATAACTATTCTTTTGTAGGCTTTTTCTTGTTTGTATAGCTGAGATGACTAGACATTTGTTAATATGGCTGTTGTAACATGAGACTTGAGAAGAGGAACTTTTAATTAGTTAAGACATAAGTTTTGGTAATCATGCAATGTCTACATGGATGTCTACATGGAGCATATCTAGTTTCTGATATGCTTTAGGTATTACTATTTTTAAATATTTTTTTCAAATATGCATGGTGAATCTAGGATTGCAAATAATATTTAAAACTAATGTAATATGGTATGCACAGAGTTTACACAAAATGTGAAAATATTTGTTTTATTGTTTCTACTGGATTATCTTTGATGGCTTTGTTTTGCATCCTTTAGAAGTCCCTGGCAGAAATATTGGATGCAGCTGTTCATTTATTCAATCATTCTCTGATGCTTGCTTTATCTATTCAATGTTTTGTAGCTTCATAAACTTGTATAAATTAGGACAACAATTTGTCATGTATTTGGTTACTTGATTGGTACTTTTATTTCATGTCTTACTTTTTACTTCATTTTTGGATAACATGAGTAAGCAGTATAAAGTAAAGTATAATCACTGAAACTTAGCTTGGTAATGTTGGAGACGTCCTTCATAGTCTGTTTTGATTAGGCTTTGAATTGCTTAATGTATCATTAGTTGCTAGACAGTATATGGGGTCCTAGGTCTTGTAGTGCACTAAACCTTGGTACTTTCATATCAGTAAGTGGGACAAATCATCTAATCAAGTTGGATCCTGATGGATAACTAACTCTCTGATCATTTAACCGGACAAGAGAAGTGTGCTTTTCAGAGACTGTAGAAGAAACACGGAATGGATTAGAATTTGTTGCACTTATTTAATATGGTACTCACTGCAGCAGTGCCAAATGTTTCATGGACAGGAATCCAAAGGCATATTGTTAAGATAAGACAGTACCTGTACCAAATACATAAACTAGTTAACAATGTTGAACAAGCTGATAGTCCTTCCTACTGATTCCTAGAGAGCTCAATGTCAAATCATGTGATGTGCAAGATGACAGCATGAAAGCGGAGATTGAGCAGGTGGTGACAATGATGTGTACCCACATAATCTTAAACCCAAAGTATAAGTGTGAAACTAGACCAGCAGCAGTAGAAAGGCTGTTGACTGAAACAATTTCTATTGCTTGTTATCCTCTAGGAGGTGAGATTTGACCAGTTCCAAATGTCAAAACAGATGATGTTACCTCCATGACCAGAGATGAATGCAGGTTGACATTAGCCAACATCATTAAGTAATACATATACTGATGCTGCAGTGTCCTTAAAGTGGGGTACTCATTATCCAGGTCAAAATTTCAAGACCAGTGATACCACAGAGTTACTATCCTCAGCAATCCAGAGTTTTTTTTCCAGAGTTTAGATCTAAGAGGAGGGGAAGTGTATTTTTGATTAAGAAAATAGTACAAGTGATACTAAAATGAATGTGGCCAAGTATTACTGTCATTAAATAACTACTGCTAAGTAATATGGCAATGATGAATGTTAGTAATGCACAAAGTATTAAATCATTGATCATATTACAAATGTGAGAAATCAGCACTGGTTATCATACCTCAGCTGTGTGTCATTATTTAGTGACTTCAGTCCTCAGATAATCACAGTGGTTTGCCAGAAAACCACACATTTTATAGGAACAGACCAAAAATATAAGGCAAAAATCTGGACATTTTGCAAAAATCTGGACAGTTGAGAGGTATGGTTATAACGTTGAATATGAAAGTAACGTGAAATGTACAAGTAGTTCTTTTTGCTCATGCTTTTGCTGTGTTACCATGGAGTCAAAACTTTAAAAGGGAAGAAATTTAGCATATTTGACATTTCACATTTGTGTAGACTGTGTACATGTGCACAGTCTGGGCACAATACTTAATCACAGATACAGTGAGTAAAATATGCATCAAATAGTTGCATTGGTCTCTATGTATTTATTAGTGTTTTATTGTGAATGTATGGCTACACAAATTGCTGTATCAGTGTAATGCTTTAGCATAGTTTCTGCTTTGTCTTGCAGAGAGTTCTGTCCACACTGTACTTTACTTCCTGGTGTTTAGAATTTGAACTTTTGAACCATTAAGCTCTGAGATTCTCCTCAGCTGTTGTGAGTTCCTGTTCATCTGTAGGGGACACAAGTCTGTGTGCCATTGACTTTGAATGCATTGAGCATTTAACATAAGCCTTCTCAAAGATTTTCTTGTTTTAGGCATATGTGATTGTATCTAATAACTTCCTTTATTCCTGTAACAGCTGTGACAAGAAATTACATGACCTTGAAGAAGGCTAAACAGCTTTTATTTTAGGGGACTACTTGATAACTTTCTTTTTGTCCATGTTGCCTTTGATTTAGAAAGGAAGAAAAACACCATGCGTGTTTTTGAATGTACTCATCTGTTTGAACTATGTTTTCTTTCTCCAGAAAAAGTACATGTGCTTCGGCAGTAGTACATCCACATGAGGCAGTGATGTTTCGTCAGAGTTTTTTGAGCACTTCTGTGGCTAGGCGGAAAGTCTTGTCAGTTGTAGATTATGCAGCATTTCTGGAGCTCTTTGTGGTTTTTCTTGGGTAAGCAGGCTGAAAAGATGAAAAATGACCATTTTTTGTAGGGTTTTAAGAGTGAGTACTTACAGGATTTTTCTCTGGTGGGCTTGTCAGTGTTCAATGGCTTCAATATAGTCTAGATATAGTAACCAAGTAGCATCCTTAAATAAAAAAGCATGCACATCTAAACTTACTTTTCTCTTGTACTCTACGATATTCATGTCAGCATTGTAAAAAAAAATCCCTACTTCTATCAGGCACATCACATGTGCTCAGTGTTAAATAGAAAAATACTCTTCTAAAATTCAGTCGCAGTTGTTTCTCTGCAGGACAAAGGATAAAGACGCTGTTCCTACATCTAGTCTGAGAGCCACACATAAACTACATGGGAAATTGAGGACACCAAAGCATTAGAACACAATTTTTCCTAATGTATTGTTTTCATTGCTCTAATAGATGGAATTGTGTTATTTTTTTTGAAATTATTTAACTTAACCACACACAAGTGAGAAGGGAAGACGATGTGGGTTCTGGGACCTGCCAATTGGATGCAACCAACATCAATGAAAAATGTCTTGTATTTTTTATTTATCTATATGTTGACTTTTGAATTAATTACATATTAAATGCCCTGTGGCTTACAGTTTAGAACTGTTCATTTTGTGTTGGCCATTAGCTTTTTTTGACTATTTGTATGCAATTTTTATCCTGTTTATTGCAAGTTAGTTGATTACAAAGTGATTTAAATCTGTATGTTGACATGGCAAATTTTATTCCTGACAAACAAACTGGTGTTTAACATTTGGCTGTATTTTTAAGGCTTTTCATTTTTAGATTCATAAACATGGTCTACTATACAATATGTAGAGTAGATGCTGTCTGGTGCACAGTACTGTCATGAGGTTGATTCATGAAAAGAACTGAACTTATGCAGTCAGTGAGTTCTGTCTCAGGGAAACGTAAACTGCCCCGAACATGTCCATAATGCCATGCATTCTTACAATAAACAAACTGCTGTCAGATGCTTAGTTGTAGTCCAAGAACTGCATGGTATATAGAAGGGCAATGTATACACTCTGCAGATATATTTAAATACAATTGCTGTGCTATTTTCTGGGAGTTGCACAGATTTAAGGAACATAAGCATATGTTGGGGGGTAACATCTAAGTAATTTGGGGTTGAAATCAAAAAAAGGGGAAGGGACTTGCTGCAATTTAAGCATACTGAGCAGTACTTCAGGGTTGGGCAGTGTTATAACATTGCAGGGTAATGCACAGTAGACACACCAAACTTATGCAGTGACAGAGAGAGAAAAGAGTGTGTGTGTGTGTGTGTGTGTGTGTGTGTGTGTGTGTGTGTGTGTGTGTGTGTGTGTGTGAAGAGAGCAACCAAACATAGATTTGGGTAGTTCAGTGGTTAAGCTCTTTTTTACCTCATACTTCCAGTATCCAGGCTTCAGTCCTGACCTCTGGTCAGTGTCTGTTTGGGATCAGAGTGTTATCTCTATTTTTGTGTAGATTTACATGAGTAAAACATGTTTGCTTGTTTTGCTACTATGACCTGTCAATATATGTTACATGCAAAGAACACCTAATTGAAAAGTGGTTGACTAGTTTAATTTTTAAAATGTATTTGTCTATTAGCGAAGTAAGTAAAGACTTAAGAGCCAGAAACTGTACTGCTGAAGTACACAGTATATTAGACTGTGTACACTATACTTCAAGTGCGCAAGTGGCATGGTAGAAAGGGATTGAGAATGTATGGAGATATTGAATTACAAGGGATTCTGCAAATGAGTCTGATATTCTACCAGAAAGGATATCATTCTAGATGTGGTCACAGCCCAGGTGGAGGGGGTCAATCATGTCCAGATGAAACCTCTGTGAGCCAACAGTGACCCTGCTGTGTGGTTTAGAGTGAGGCTAAGGGAAACAACACAAAGAGAGAGATAATATTTTTACTGGACAAGATAATGACGAGTTAGGTGACCACAGGTAAACTCTGGGAGTAAACAAGCTGTGGGAATGGGTCAGGGATGGAATATTCATGGTTGTGAAAGAGTTTGAAGACAGGGTAAAAAAGAAAAGGCTAGTGTGACTTTATAGGAATGTGAGGCTAGACATTATGGCAAAATATAGGACACTGATCAAATAGAAGGAGGGATACCAAAATTAAAAACAATTGTAAGCTGAAAGGGAGTTGACTGAAGGAGAAACAAAGATATATAAAACTGAAAGGAGGAATGCCAGAGCTGCCAAGGTTGATCAAAGAAAGGAGATGACAGAAGACTTTGAGAAAGTTGAAGACTGAATTAATAATTTGCCTCAGTTTTCAAGAAGCTGAGTAGAAGTAAAGTGCCATGCTGACACGAGGCTAGACATAGGAGGGATAGCAGAAAACAGACACTGGGACTGGCAGGGAGCAGGGAAAAGGGAACTGACTTTAAGAAAGGATAAAGCACAGGGACTACAAGGGCTAAATGAAGGAGGAAATCTTCTACAAATCACTGGTAAGTGAAAGTGTGCATAATGATTGTAGGAAAGTAAGTATGGCATTGCTGTGCAAGAATATATGCATATGTGCAAATGTGAAACAGAAAAATCCCCTTATCTTAGGATATGCTGACCTTTTACTCTAACAGCAGTGTCAGAGAAGATCATGGGAAGAATATCAAGGAACAGAAAATTTGCATTCCTAGAGGACAAAACAAATTGGCAGATTTTAAAATTCCTTGTAAAATACTTTGTCAGAAATGTTGAGGGAACAAATGGCTTTAATTAAGGAGATGATTACTTTGTGCTGGGGCACAGGTTCTGAATTGGCTAGACATAGTAAGACTTTACAAAGTTTAATGTGCTTGGCTGCCAAAACAGCAATTGCGAGAAAATAAAAATCAAACTCTAAAACAGCTGTAACTGAAGTACTGAATATTGTAAATGAGATAAAAGTACTGGAGGTGGGATCTTTAGAAACGGGAAGAAAAAATTACATTGAAATAAATGGAATTTGTGTCCCAAACATACAGCTGCTAGAAAAAAAATGGAAGAGGTGGTGTAGTACTTCATAGCTGAAAAGCAGGACACTGGGGATTGTGGTAATGAGGACAATGTCAGGAATAAGGGCGACATTTAGTAAGGGTATACCCTTAATATGATAGGATCCAGAAGAAAAGAGTTAATGTTTTCACTGTACTGGGTTTAGGTTTGGCCACTTTTGGAACATTGAGCCATTCTTGAGGCTTAGAAGGAGAGGGATATCAGCCTATTTGAAAGAGTAGAAAGAAAGTCCTTCAGAAATGTATACAGCATAGAAGAGCTGTAGCTAGCCGTTCTAGTGCTGACTCAGTTCCCTGTTCTGGTGCCCCTTCAACTGTAAGTTGAGCAGCAGAAAAAAATGTCCACCCTCTGAATCTCGGCGCTGAGGGCCAAAATAAGAAAGAAAGAAAAAGTCCTGCTTAAAACTGTAAAAAACTGCTTGCTATAAAAGTAACAAGTAGAATGCTGTATGTGAAGCAGTATTAGAATTTGTTTCCAAATTCTTATACAGCAGTACCCCCTCATCACCAACTACCAATTTCACAGCCTAACACCATGAGCCTGGGGCAGCCACACATTTAGCCGCACCCTAGCTGCACATCTGCGGTATAGAATGGAATGACTCTGACTACAGATTGAATGAGCTGGTGTTTTTCACTTGTCCAAAGAAGATAGGAGATACAGGTGTACTCGACAAAATCAAGGAGATGAGAAGAGGTCACCCTTAATAAGAAGGATAAAAGTGTAAGATAGGGCACAGGAAGCATGTTGGCATCAGATGCTCTGTGGATATATGAAAGTATTTTCTCATTGAGAGAGCTGGGAACTCATAGATTGGTCTGCAAGAGTGAGCATTGAAGAGGGCACTCACAAAGACATTTGAGAGGACACAAGGCAGGTGGAGAAGAGTATGATAGAGAAGGAAGTAATGGACAGGAGTCGAAATGTATTGAAAGGGCAGACTTCATAGCTTATTGTGTTTTTCCCATCAGGTACATTTAATGTAACTTAAAAAGGTTAAGTTCAAAATATTTATTTGAAGAGAATAAATCACTTTTATTGTCTCATGCCTTATCATATCACATACAAACAAGAACATTGGTCCACACAAAGCCTGCTTACAAGCTCTCATTATTTCATAACATTTGTCCAAGCTACCTTTTTTTTGGGTAGAGAATTATTTTGTACATCTCTGTGAAAGGAATGTCATTTGGCTAATGTTTTTACCTAAAACTCTTTATCAGTTTAAAATCTTTCTGCCTTGAATTTCTTTCTCCCCAGACTTAAACAACCAAACAAAAAGTCAATTACTGACAGCATTGTGGATGGTTATTTACCCTTCAGATATCAGTAACATAAGAAAAATACATCCAAGTTTCCAGTTTCTGATGGCAGTTTAACATATTAAGATTAATCATTTTTGGGAGAAGAGTGTTTAGTAAACTCAGCAGATTTTTCAGGTTTTCATTTTGTTTTGTTTTTTTTCTTTTTTAATTTATGTTTATTTTGTTTTAACTTATTTTCCATTAACAAATGTATACATTACTGATTTTAGAAAAATTAATTAGTTCAAAAATATATAAGCCAGCACCCTTAAACCCCTTCTCTTCACACCACCTGGAAGATAAAGAAAAACCTCTTGTACTTCATTTCTTTCCAATTATATATAACAGCTAAACATATATCACTGTTTTTCTAATTGAAATATGTCACCAGTCCAAATTTCATGATTCCATTGGGTTGATATAATTCTTTTGTTATACTGCTTGTAAGAGCTGTAATTTTAGAATTTTTGGGGATCCAGAAAATCTGAAAAAGAATCCTGTTATAAGTAAACTCAATATTTTGTTAATGCTTTTCATTTTGTGGATCATTTTTTTACCACCAGGGATAGATTCTTGAGCAGGGTAACCATATATTAAACTAACCACCCATAAGTCTAAAGTCATGGCAGCATGTCTTTGACTGCTTTACTCATCCCAAGTTGGATGAGATTCAAAAAGTGTAATAATGTATTTTTGTTGCATGACTTTATCTTTAAATGATCTAAAATAACCTTTATAAGATTTGCAAAGAGATTGGAACTCTCCAATTTTTAGAGATGGTTTTACTTACATACCGCAAGTGTCTACAGTCTGGCAAATATAGTTTTACTATGTTATTCTCTATTAAATTACTTATTTTACCAGGACGTTCTTTAAAGACTGAGATTTTGGGCTCTGTTGGGCTACCAAATACATATTTTTAGTTTCTCAACTATCTTTTGAGCTATAAGAAAGAAGTTGAAAATGCTGCATTAGAAGGTCTAACTTTAAAGTTAAAGGATTTCAAAATGTATAAGTAGATATTCTCTTAAATAACTTGGTAGCAATATTAAAAGGTAACCAGAGTTCACAATGCAAAGTTTTTGTGCATGAAAATAAATAGTTTTCAGTCAACATTTGTACTGGCGTACAATGAATATTTCTGGCTGGACATATATATTGTCCAAAATCAAAGCAGGTTGTATCTGCCATAAACCTGAAAAAACATAAATTGTTCAGTTTATATTCTGTCATGTGCATATGTTGATTAAAAATGGAACTACTAATGAGACTAAAGTGCCACTGAGTCCAAAGCCCCCTTTTAAAGATGATAATGTTAAGATATTTAAGGGTATCAAAGGTGAACTGCCCATCCAGATCAACTTTCTCCATACTTTAATTTGTTATCCCAAGATAAATTGGAGTTATAAATAAGCTCTTAATATAAAAAGACCATATTGAGTATATCTTTTTTAAGTTTCCAAAACATATTCTGCCTACAAAAGATACCATTTTAGATATTTCATTCATAATGTGTATATATAGTTTGTTTGTGCCTCTACAATATCTCTACTGTCAAAACACTAGCCCAGGACTTTTAAATTATTTAATACTGTCACGCATATTCTTAGATTTTAATTTTCCTTGAAAAAGAATACTTTAGTTATAGAGACATTTACAGATTAGCTTGTTCCTGACTGAATATGGTTGAAGAAATTAAAAAAGATGCATAAAAGACTTTGTAACATCTGTCAGTATTAAAATCATAGTATCTGCATAATCTATGAATTTAAAATTATTGGTTTGTATCTCTGTAAGTCTATGTATCTTAGCCTCAACAAGCTTTAAAATAGGATCAATAGCCATTAAGGAAAGTGATGGTAACAACAGACAGTGCCCGGTGAACACCCCATAATTTAGTATAGATAGGTGAAAGCTTGTGTTAATTACCACTTGACAATCGGTTTACTCAATTAAGACTTTTATTACAGTTAATATACCTGACGGAAGGTTCTAACGATGCAATAAATAAAAAATATAGTTTCTAATCATCAGGTCAACTACTTTAAAAACATCAACAACTGAAAAATGGCTTTTGAATATTTGTTCTCCCCTTTTTCCTTCCAATCATATAAATAAATTGCCTGCAAGGTTTAAATTGACACTCATACCTTGTAGAAAACCAAACTGTATAAGATAGATTAATTCATGTACTCTTAGCAACAGATGATTATTAATTGTTTGGCTAAGACTATGTAGTTTGAAATTAAAAAGTCAACTGGACTGTAATTTTCACGTAACCTAATAACTGTGTCTGTTTATTTAATAAAAAGATAATTCTGGCCAGTGAAAAAATATGAATCCATTGAAGAAGACTTGGTAATTAAGTTAGTAAAATAGTAGAAGTAAATGGTGAAAATGTTTAAAAAATCTAAATGGAAGGCCACCTAGTCTGGTGGCCTTTTTGGAGTTTCCATAATCATACTCTTAATATGTTCTATTGATAAATGTAATCTGAAAATTCTATTGATTGTAAATGTATCTGGTCTATTATCCATGATATTTCCTCAGAAATTAACTCTGATACATTATATAAATCACTATAGAAAAGAATAAACTATTTAAAGATATCCTTTACTTCTGAATAAATATCTAAACCGTTTTAATCAATTTAATAAGTAAGGATTGCCTGTTGACATTTAGTGATTTATGGAAAACAAAGCCACCAAACTCTGCTTCTAAAAATAAGCTTTCTTTCATTGATAGTTTTGTTGAATTCTACTGTTATCTTTTTTACTTTGTTCAAACTTGTTGCCTCAACGGTATGTACATATCATAATTAACTTCCCTGTGATTTTTTTCTGTCATTAGTTGATCTAATAATTGTTTGTATTGTTTGTCTTCTATGACTTTTAACATTTTAAAAAGTTGTAGAAGAATGGAGGCAGCGTGTGCCCTGCTCTTTGCCTTGAATGAGGCCCACTGAGTTGGAATAGGATTGGTTGAACCTTCATTAATACTCCATAATTCATTAATTTTTCTAATAATTGCTTGCTTAAATTTATATATTATCCTGTAATTAAACTTAATAATGCTAGGAACACTAGACTGTGACATGTAACACCATATCCAACTTCAAAAGCGTAAGAGAATGATCAGATAATCCTGAAACAATCCGGAAACAGTGTTAATTTCTTACCAGGTTTCATCTTAGATTCTGATGGAAGAGATAATCTAATCTTGCTATCATTTTATACTTTATATTAAGATAAGGTATAACATGAGTTTGTGTCATTCTGTGTAGTCCAGCAATTAAGAAACCCAGTAAGTTACTCTTGTTCCTTTTATTCTCTTTTTTACTTAATTAATAGAAATTAAAACCTCCAGCAAGTGTTATTCACATCAAATTATATCAAAGCATGTTAAAATATATTTTTTAAACATTCATTATGGTCATTAAAAGGGTCATAAAGAGAGAGAACAACAATTGCATTATTCTTAATATGAATTTTCAGTGATAGAATTCTACCATGGATTAGGGCCTGACCTTTGTTCTGTCCAGAAAGGCCAGAGCTGATGAGATTTTACTTAATTTGAAATTGTTTTCTAGGAAGCTCAGTACTGTCTTTTATTTTAAAAATAAAAATGGCAACAATAAAAGTCTGGAAAATGTTTTTAAGAGACCAAATGCTTTTATACCCTGCTGCACCCAAATGGTATCCATTTTTGAAAACAAATATGTGAATTTGACATTAGGAGGTTGTTAAGTAACACTAGAGATGACAATGTTTTCAGTGGGAACTTTTAAAAGGTATAATCCACAACAGACAGCTAAGAGTGATGAAACCAGATAAGTGTGTGTGTGTGTGTGTGTGTGTGTGTGTGGGGGGGGGGGGTAGTCATCATGGGCATTAATGATTACATCAATAAAATGATAGCCCTATTATATACTGACACATATGAGGAAGCATCTGTTAATCAAATGAACATAGCGCATCACAAAGTTGAATTATTATTGAAGACCTATTTCACTATTTCTGCGTATGGTTTTCTATGTGTCTTACACTCTAAGATTCCCATTATCTTTGTTATCCTGAAGATTCACAAGAACTTTGTGACCCCTCCCCCCCACACATGTCCCATTGTGGATGTAAAAGCATCTAAGAACTTTTTTTTAGTGAGATACAATGATCACGAGACTTAGGGGGTATTGCATAAGAATTCTTATCTATTCAAGGACACATGGGATTTTTTATCAAAACTCTCCAACTATCTTTATTCTGATGAATTCATGTGTGTGACTATTGACACTGAAGACCTGTTTTTGGTCATTTGTCACAATGTTGGTCTTGAGTGGGTCTATGAATATCTTTGCTTTAATTCTGATCTAGAACATACAAAATTATTACACTCAGGATCCTCATATAGGAGGTGACGGAGAACAATTTTATTACTTTTGAGCATCAAGTATTTAGACAGAGTAGAGGTGCTGTGATGGAGGCAGCTTGCTCCCCTCTCTTTGTTAATATTGTTCTTGCACACTGGGAGGACAACTTTATGTTTACATCAGAATTCAAAAACTGTTGGCATCTTTATGGTCATTTCCTTGATGACATTTTTTTGGACAGACACTGAGGCAAGACTGGATCAATTCTTTGAATATTTGCACACCACTACATCTTTCCTTAAGTTCATTGTGACCGTGCAGGCTGACACTGTTAATTACTTGGATGTTTCTATCATAAAGAATAAAACTGTGAAACAGTTTGAGTCTACATTTTGTAGAAAACCTACATACTCTAACTCCTTATTACATTTTAATAGTTGGCATCTCATCCATCAAAAAGAGTCCTTAGTTAAAGGACAGAGTGTCAGATCAGCTCAGATGGTGTCCAGTGATTATATATTTCAGGAAGAGTGTTTTAAATTAAAGCATATGCTGTTGAGGTGAGGGTATCCTGAGTCTTTTCTTAGTAATATCTTCATTGAAGTAGAAACTGAAAGAACTTTGGGTCATTTCACCCCGTTACTTGTAGCTGGCGGAGGGCAGATTATTATTGCCAAAAACAGGCACAGATAAGGTTCAGTGATGACTTTGGAGAGCATTAGTGATAGCTTTTAATATTCATTTTTTGACATTCAATTAACAATGCAAAAAAATGAAGTCTTTTTGGGGAATACACTAAAATGGTGGGGGAGGTACCTTGAGTAGTGTATAAAAAAGATGTTTGCTTTAAAAATTTACTTGAACGGACAAACTCTCCTGTGAGCAATGGAATAATGACTAAGCATGGTCATTGTTTACAGTGCAAATATATTTTGTAAGGGGCCAGTTTTCTTCTTACCAATAATGGTGAAATTAAGTTAGGTCAAAAGTATTATTGCGGTAGTAAAGGTGTTGTTTATGTGGCACAGTGCCAGTCCTGTGCTTGTTTTTATATAGGTAAAACTAAGCAAACATCGTGTTCAAGAATCTACCAGCATTATTATAACATTCAGAAGAGTGATGAAAGAAATACCCTTTTCAAACATATTTGGAGTCATTGTACCCATTTATTCAAATTCATTGTCATTGACCACATTAATTTGAGCCAGAGGGGAAGGCCCTTGGATTATTTTCTTGAGCTTAAAGAGCTTAGAAGGTAACTTAGATATAATGCCACTGCCCCTCCAGGGTTAATTGAGACAGTCTCAATTAGTAGTGTTCTTAAACTAAAGGCTGCATTTGTCATTTATAAGCTTATAACAATATTTTTAATATAGAGATTAATCTCTGGTCTAATTATTGTCAGCCCTGATGAATTGATCAAATGTACATAAATTTTTTACATTTGTATTGTACAACAGTTTTTACTATTACTTGTATGCTTGTTATGCATTGTGTTTTTAAATGACTTGTTCATTTGATTGTTTAATTATTTTTAATTATATTGTCTGGTCTTGGGATGAGGTCTGTATTACGTGATCGAACACCTAAACATCGGCCACATAATATCAAAAGCAAAAAACAGTGAATGGCCAGTTTAATGTGGGGAAAGATTTCCCTTGGCTGTTCACTGTATTTTGCCAATTTCTCCACTGTGGAGCGATCTCGGAGATGGTATATTTAGTTGGGGGGCACAGCCCCCCCCACTTAGTTTGACTGTAATGTTAATTTGTTTTGTGGCCGACGGTAACGTTTCCTGACAGCATTCGCTATTTTGCAGTTCTATATTATGTGGTTGATGTTTAGGTGTTCGATCACCTAATCATTCGATCACGTAATATAGACCCCTTGGGATGCTCTAAATGCCTGTTCTTTTTTTTTTTTTTTTTTGACATGATATTCTGATGAAGTCCATTTCATTCAGATGAAAGAGCTAAAGTTTTGTATTAATAAACCATGTGGAGATTCCTGTTCCTGGTCACTTCTTTTTTATTGTTTTATCTAGTTTTTGATTTGCTTGGTTCCTGGTTGTGAACTGGCTATGATAACGTATTTGTGATTTCTATCCTTTCAGTTTCATTTTCTACAAAGTGCTACCAGTTTGGCTAACAACTTAACAGCATAAAGGCTTCTCTCAGGTCCTAGGGTAGAGCTCCCACTAGTAATGATAAACAGGCAAAAATATTTCTTCACTTGTATGTCCACGAGTACAAGGAATGCCTGTCTGTAACCCAGAGAGTACCTATTAAAAAGGTAGAAATATGGACAGACCTGGCCGATTAGTTCAGCAAGGCTACTGATATCCCCAGGTCTGGAGAGCAATGCTAACATCTTTATAATGACCTATAGAGATGTAAACCAGATGCTCTTGCCCAGTAAGAGGTAGATATCAGGAGGAGATGTTCTGAAACATTTTAGTGAACCAGCAATAAGAATGGGGTTTACCAGAATATCTGGCATTGGAGAATAGGGTTAGTCTACTAACTAATCCATTTGAGCCAAGATACCAGAGACTCAGATAATGTAAGTATGCTGAACATCACAAAATAGGGACTGGTCCCTTTAAGCCAAGATACCCAAGGCTCAGGGACTGGAAGTCAAGTGAATAACTGCACCTTTTTAAGGCTAGGAAAAAAACTAATTTAGCAGAACTCATTGGAGCAAGAGTCCAGTCCAGAGGAGTCTAGGGCAGTTTTAATGAAAGGAGAAACAGACAAAGGCTTGGAGCTATGTCTTCTCAAAGATACGAGTCCAGTTTGAGATTAATGATTGCTAGTAGAAGCCCTGGTGATGGAAATTTGGAGTTGGCTAATGAAAAAATTATACACAGATGCTTCAGGTATAAACCCTTCTTACATCAGTTGAGAAAGCCTTGGTGATAACAGACTTTGCTTGTTAGACTCATCTATGCTAGAATCATATTTCAAGAAAGACTTTTATTTCTAAGAGAAACACTGTTTCTGAACACCAGGACTTAGAGATGGCTGTAAAATCCAGTATAAAAATCTTTATTCAACACAAGCGCTTTTGTGGGTCACTCCACTTCAGATGTCCAACGCATTTTAAAAACAGCTCTTGGTTTAAATATACACCATCTTGGGACACATGGTTATATCCAACCAATACATTATTCTAATATGAGCAAGCACTTTCAATTTAAAGCAACATTCCACAAGGTACATGCCATTAACAGGATTAGAAATCTGAAACTTATACATACACACACATATATATATATATATATATATATATATATATATATATATATATATATATATATATACATGCACACTTCTGAAAACCTATCTTTAAAATATCTAAAATATAATTCAAAATTGCATAACATATCAGTGTACAATCACAAGCACAGAATATATCTGCACATATTTACGTGTTCTCCAAAACACATACAAGCCTCTAACAAGAAGTCAGTAATTTATTATACAAACAATTCCACAGCACATCTTACCTAAAAAGCTGCCTAGACTTTAACTTAGGATGCAGGGGTATGTATTCATTTAATCCATCTCCTGTATCGGCCCTTAGTCTTACTATCCACTTAGCTTCAAGCTCTTCAGTGATGTTCCAAAGGTCCCCCCACCTTATACTCTCATATGTTCTCATTATAACCAAAAATTTAAAGACATGTTCCATATAATTATTAATTGTGGGTCTAGCCAAAGCATTCACTTTGTTCTTTTTATGAATAGCATAAATATGAGCATCTAGTCTATTTGGCCCATTGCACAGTGTGCCAAAGTTTCTATGTAGGGAAGACAGACAGGTCTCTGAAGGAAAGAATACATGAACATATTTATGCTATTCATAAAAAGAACAAAGTGAACGCTTTGGCTAGACACACAATTAATAATGATGGAACATTATGTCTATATTTTTGGTATAGAGAAGAACATAGAGTATGGGGGGGACTGAAGAGCATCACTGAAGAGCTTGAAGATATTAAGACTAACTAACCATAGAGGATTGAGGATGGATTAAAAAATGAATAAAAAGTGTATCCTAAGTCTAGGTTTAGGGCTTAGGTTGTGCTGTGTGTTTTGTATAATAAGTTACTGTCTTCTTGTTACAGGCTTGTATGTGTTTTGGAGAACACAAATGGAAAATGTAAGTATGTGCAGATATATATTCTGTGCTTGTGATTGTACACTGATATCTTATGCAATTTTGAATCATAAGTTAGATATTTTATAAACAGGTTTTCAGAAGTATATATATATATATATATATATATATATATATATGTTTGAGATTTCTAATCCAGTTAATGGCATGCACCTTGTTGAATGTTGCTTTAAACTGAAAGTGCTTGTTCATATAAGAATAATGTATTGGTTGGTTCTAATCATGTGTCCCAAGAGGGTGTATATTTAAACCAAGAGCTGTTTTTAAAATGTATTAGACATCTGAAGAAGTGGGGTGACCCACGGAAGCACTTGTGTCGAATAAAGATTTTTATACTGGATTTTACAGCCATCTCCAAGTCCTGGTGTTTTGCTTTTTATTCTGGATCTGTTTTGTGCAGGACAGGTGAGTTCTAAAACTTTGGTGGCAGTTTTATGTTTTTTACTACTGTTTCTGAGTAACTGTTTCTCAGGAGGTTGCATTTTAGTGTCAGAGCTGGAAAGTATGTTGTGTACCTGAGATGAGATGTGTATCAATATATTTTTTTAATTTTTTGTTTACTTACCGCAGTTGCTTTTCCTGGATGGGTTTAGTCAAAAAAAAAAAAATCAGCAGTAGTCCAGGGAGAAAAGCTCCAACATATAACAAAACCTTTAACAGACATTCAGTAAGATGCATTTACAATTTTTTGTATGTTTACTAATTAGATTACATTACATTCATATGAAAATAGAGGCAATTCATACAATATAAAAGATACTTGTGCATTAGTAGATGCTGAACACTGAGCATTTGAAGAGGCGTATTAGTGGGTTTGTCAGATAGTTTATAGGTCATACAGTTAATGCTTAGAAATTGAAAGAGATAAGGAACTAAATAAGGGCAGAAAATGTTAATATTGTGGCTAATGTGTGGGGTATAAGACAGATTTAGAGACATTTATATATATAACTATCATAATAGTTATATGAGAAGTTTAGAGAAGGGGATGAGTGTTGTCATTAAACAATGTATATATCTGGGAGATGCTAGTAAAAGTATTCAGGTATTGGTGAAGACTGGTTATGGAGCATAGGATTCTGCATGAAGAGAATTGGCTTGGCAATATGGCAAGCTGAAGCTAACAGTGGCATTTATCCTGGAGATGTACAGGAGCAGATCCACTGAACTGATAAGTGAAGATGTGTTTTAAATGAGTTTGCATTTGGAATGGATTACAGTGATAGTATGATGTGACTCCATAGTTTAACTACACTATTTGAATAAAGAGAGTCACGTGTAGTGTTAGATGATGTCCTTCCATTTTACTGTTACAGTATTCTTAACAATAGTATTCCTTACAATAGGGATCCCCAACCAAGGGGTGCCTAATGTCCGGCCAGTATACCAAAGCCTTTAGGTTGCTAAGGGTACTCTATACATCACACATATGCTCCCAACTTAGGGTATAGGGCATAAAGGAGATGTCTGGACTTAACATCCTTAGAACTTTTTTGCCACTAGTCTAAACACCTTCTTTGATTGTCAGTCTATACGCTTGCTTTGGTAACAAAAAACTGAACCAGGGTAGACCGTCACAACCCCTTTAATGAAACTGATAAGACCAACAAAGACAATACTAAGCTTTCTTCTCCTTTTACATATAGGGCATCTTCAGAGTAAAAAAATGAATGAACTGTTATAACATATATATACTGGTACTTATTTAAATGCACAACACCAATGTGATTAACCAATCACCAATATACAATACAATTTTAATTACTTAATTACTAGCATATCTAAAGTTATTTAATGAGAAAACCTATTAAACTCAACTGTAAATATTAAATGTATTTTTTTGAAACAACACAAACTTGAAAATAAAATGTGTATGTGTGTATATATATATATATTATATATGTTGTATAATAATAATAAAAAACAAAAAAAAAAAACAAAACACACACACTATTATATATATTCTGTATAAATTAAATATTTGTACGCTTGCCTTGTTTGCTTTTTCACCAAGTGGTTTTTCAGATAACTGCTCCGTTGGGGATTCGTTCCTATCTTTTTTTCTTTTGTTGTTATTGTTTGCGGGGTTCATGCTATCCAGAAAAGGTAAATGCCAGTGCAAGAGACAGATTCCCATACAGATCATCATGAGCAGTATTTATTTTGTCTAGGTGCTTCCCACAACCATACATCCTGTTCTATTTGCCAGATTACCGCCCTGAAGACTCTGTGTAGTTGGCTTTCCTGTTTGGCTATATCCTTAGAAAACTGACTTCTTAAGCTTTTGGCAAAAAGACACCATGGAAGGAACTTCCTGCTCCAAGGGTCAGCCATCCGCAAAGAAGAAGGTCAAGAAAGCTAGGTGCAATTCTTCAGCTGTGCTGCCTCCGCCACATCTCTCTCAAGGCTAGTGAAAGCCCAGAAGATCACTCATCAACTTTGTTGGATATCTCTGCCATGACCGCTTCATCATTTGGCATGGATCTGGCTTCATGCATGCCCCTGGAGGCCTTACAGACATTGTCTTCAGATGTTCAGGGGAACCGCAAGTGATTATTTCTGAAGGGCCTAGGAGTGTTCCTCAGATTTTGGTTAGGGAGGAGGAACTGACTACCATTATAGTGTATCATACGGGGTCTGAGCCTTCTAAGTTTTACAAGGCTGATGTCCCTTTAAAGAAGAAGAGAAAAACTAAACATGTTTCTCCTGCTTCTAAACACCCTAAGAGTTAATGGTAGAATTTCATTCAAGGTTTGTTTAATGCCCTTATGGCTTTGAAGTCTCCTCGAGGGGTTTCTGTTCCAGCCCCCTTTAGTCTTCTACTCCTCTTAAGAGGCCTAGGGAACAAGATTCCTCTAAGGAGGAGGATTCAGATCAGGAATCCCTTATCTATTCTTCCCATATTCCTTCTCCCTTAGGCTGTGGCTCTGAGGAAGAGGAGTCCACTAGTTATGACTCTCATTTTGATGAGATTTCCTTTGGGGACACAATTTCCTGAGTGATAGACTTTTTCAAATGGGATTGTGGCCAGGTGTCTGAGGTTCGGAAGAAGTATTACAAGCTTCTGCAAATGAAATCTTCTAGGCCTTCTGCTGTTCCTCCTGTTCTGGCTGCCTTGTGGGATGCCTTTTCTTCTGCATCTCAGGCTCCTGATTCTCAGACTCCTGCTCCCAAAAAGCCTGATAGGTTTTATAAGGTTTAAAAACAGAATCGTATAAAAATCCAGTATAATTACACACAAAGCACAATATGTAAAGAACTCTCATGAAATCATGTGAACATAAATTATTTCTCTTAAATTAACCGTAGCCTTAGTGCAGAAGTTTAAGAACATACACCAGTATTCCTTCTCCTCTATTTATAACTAGAGCAGAAGACTGACAGATATAACATTTAACAATCTTTTCCTAACTAAATTTTTGAGAATAATATGAAAATTGTATCAACATAAAAAACTATATGCATATAAATAATAGTGATAAAATGTATATGGAATGCATGTATGAAAAAGAACCAATGTAAACGCCTGATTTACTGTTGCATTATACCTAGCCGAAAATCTAGTTGAACTCAGTATAGCATTCAAAGAATATAAATAATATAAACACCACATCTAAAAAAATAGATCAAGCCTATATCCATTTCAAATTTCAATAATAAATAAATAAATAAATAAATAACCAAACATGACTAAAGTATAACCTAATAAAACCAAACCTAAAAAGTTCATATCTCCAGGGCTTTCTGTTTTAATAAATATGCTGTGTTACAGTTGTCATTTAGCCCCGGGGGTTTAGAAGCATCAAATAGGAGTTGCCAATATAACTCTCTTACTTCAAGGAAAACTGTCCATGCCCCCCCCCCCCCATTTACTTGGCTGAATTTGCTGAATAATAACAAAACTAAATTCATGTTTTTGGTGTAATAGTAAATGTTTTGCCAATGCATTACTGGTTTTACCTTTTTTAATCTCATATATATGTTTTCATAAATTCTTTCCTTCTGGGCATGCTCCACTTTACCTAGGTAGAAAGATTGACATAGAGCGACATAAATAACCCCTCTGGTTTGACAATTGTATTTTCTTTTTATATAAAATGGTTTATTATTAATTAAACATACATCTCCTACCTTGATCCATTTAAAGTAACAGCATTGTCCACATTTTCTCATACCTTTTATTGTAGGACCAATGCCGTGTCCTTTTTGGGATCTTTCAAAAATATTCTTAAAACTACAACTTTTTTAATACACAACAATTGGGTCTATCACCTAGTTTTGTACAAATATCCCTATCCTCCACTATTATGGCCCATTTATTTTCTAAGACATAGTTTCATAGGTGTGTACTAGGCTAATGGCCCTGGAGCCTTTACAAGCCTAGCCCATAAGATTACTCTGGCATTGTGCCACCTGACCTTAGTTCCCAGTACCTCTGTCAAGTAGAGCCACTAGAGTGATCCCTGGGGTGAATTTTCTATTTCCCATCCACTCATCAAAATTTCTCTTGAAGAGGGCCAGTGAGGTGCTCTGCTTGATATGTATGGGAAGTCTATTCCATAGCATGGGCAGTCCCTGGGTTATGAACCTGTCCCTCCAGCATGTTCTGTTGATTGTGTGAATGAGGCTGAGGTCTTTGGAGTGTTTGGTGTGGAGGGATTGGGATTTCTTTAGATGTAGCATTTCTAACAGAGCTGGGTCAGACATGGCTTTGTAAGTCAAGCAGAGATCACCTCTAAGTAGATGATATGAGACAGAGACTAGTTGGCGTTTTTTGAGTCTGTCCATATAGGACAAGTGCTTAAGGCCTAGGATCCTCTTTGTGAGGTACTTTTGCGGCCTCTCCAGTTGTTGCAGATGTTTAGTGAGATACATGCCAAATGGGGCATTGTACTCAATGATTGGCCTAATGAGGGAAGAGTAGAGGGAGACAATGACCTCTTTCTTCCTGGAAGCAAAACCCTTAGTAATGAGATGTGCCACATAGAAGGATTTTCTGACCACAGTGGCAATGTGGTGGTCAAAAGAGAGGTTGCTGCCAACCTGTGTTCCCAGATCTCTTATAGTGCCTTCTGTGTTCAGTGGACATATCTTATAATATCACTGTCCATACTAAATACACTAATAAATGAACTTTGGTATGGACAGGGTATGACATCAGGAGAATTCTCTTTTATTTACCCCACCTGGTATTTCATAGATAAAATGGGGACAAATACCTTGTTTACCTCTTTGTTATTACCTCTTCCATCAAGTTTGTTGGTCATACTTTTAGGGTATCCCCTACTTAGAAACATAAGTTCCATAGTTTTACATTCATTAATGATATCCTCATCCTTTGTCACCATCCTGGCTGCTCTCACATATTGTCCCTTAACTATAGCCGCCTTCTGCTGTTTTGGGTGTGAGCTCGAGTAATGAAGGATGGTATTACAGTACATGGGCTTTATATAAATGCTTGACATATAAGCTCGTTTCATGTTGTCTTTTTTAAGAACTATGTCTAAAAAGGGAATCCTATCCATATCTACTTGGGAGGTAAAAATGAAGAAAACTGGTAGTACGGATTATATACACTGCATAAATTCACACAAACATTCTGTATTATCCTTCCATACCAAAAACAAATTGTCCAAGTACCTATTATAAGACCTAAATGACTCCTTATACACAATATTAAAGCCAAATTGTTTTTCCCATTTTCCCATTGCTATGTTGGCAAACAGTGAGCCATCATGGACCTCATGGCCACCCCCTTAAATTGTTGATACATTTTCCTTCAAAATAGATGTAATTTGTTTTAAAATAAGTTCAAGTAAGTCCTTGTATAGGTTAATTCTCCATTGATCTACATTAATTTTGTATAAGAATTCACAAAACCAAGCAATCCCTTGCTGTTGTGGGATAGTAGAGTAGAGGCAATGACCAATAAGTCACCCTCACAAAATTCCAGGTGATTATTTTTTTCTAAAAAGTGCCAACTGGGGTTCAGGCATCTAGGCAATGAGACAGTTCCCTGTGGTACATTTGACTGGGGACACATGGCTGAAGTGACATTCAGCTACATTTGTACCATGGGGAAAATTTCTCACTTCCTAGGTGCCTGAACCCATCCCAACTGTCTCATCCAGTAAATGCTTTAAAGTGTTGTCAAGAAATTTGGCACATGCGCTAGTTAGGGACCCCATCCCATCCACAATTGGTCTCATTGGTGGATCACTCGCACTTTTGTAGATTTTAGAGATCCCAAAAATAGTCAGTGGATTAGGAAAGGGCACTGATAAATAATTAAATTTGTCAATCCAAAATTCTGTCTTCAGTAAACATGTCATTAAGCTAACCTTTTACATTTCTATAGGTCAACTCACTGATAATAACTAATGTGTACATTTCAGAATTCAAAATCACATCCATTCTTCTTTCATGCTCTTCCTTTTCCATTACAACCACCCTACCCCACCCCCTTGTCTGGTTTCATAACCCTTTGATTATGGGTTTTTAAATTATGTAATAACATCATTTCTCTTTTTGTTAAATTGCATTCATCCTGCTTACAAATTCTGTTACCTAAGGTGGATCTAAGATCCATTTCACAAACCTTTTCATATGTTTGTAAAATAGGGTATAAGTAGGGAGTTGTAGGTACTAGCAATTCTTAAATCAGTAAAAACTGGTGTAAGGTTATTAAACATAAGTTTAAAATGTAAACTTTCTAGTGTACTGTTTCATGTCCGTAATCACAGTGGCAATATTGGATGTCTTTGATGGAATGAAGGACAAGGCTTTTGACATTAAATTAGCCAAATCAGCGTTGATAGTAAATGTAGAAAAATTGTAGATTTTAAAATCACTCCCATTGTTGGTAACAACTGTTGGGTGATGTGTCGTTGAAATCACACTACCTTCTTCTTGTGCCATTACACAGTTCAATGCCAATAAGTTGGTTCCCATGACAGGGGATGTGGATGGTTCATTCCTCCCCATTGATTCCTCCTTGGAGCAAGGTATCCATCCCCCCATTGATTCCTTTGATTTTTTTTCTTTCAATTTCTTGGATCTCCACAATTGTGGAAAATATGACAGATTGTTAATGAATGGCCTTTCTGGGTCATTTGTCCTCACAGGATCCTCTTGATAATGATGAGCAGACCTTGGTGGCTGGCCACAATTATTCTGGTCAGCATTATTATCACCATCACTCTGAAACTGTTTATGAACCCACTGTGTATGAGCTTGAGAAGGGCCGAATCTCTTATTCCCCCAAACCTGGGATAGGGGTGGTTCAGAGTATGTTACCCTACTTGAATATTCTTTACAGTTCCTATCAAGTTTTTTTTAACTTTCTGTCCTTTAATTTAAATAACTGACTATCAGTGTTGGTAAAGATCCATTTATATTCGGCTTTGGATTTTGGGTAATTTAAATGATTACTAATAGAGGTATCCAACACAACAGTTTCAGCAATTAGTCCATCAATGAACTTTGTATTGTGCTTAACCAGGCATTCCAAATATTCTAAACCTTGCCTGTTAAATAGTGATAAAGGTTCCTTATGGAAGGGAGAATCCTTTTCTAACCCTGTTGGATACCTCCAATTACGAAGCCCTTTCAGGATAAAACTTAATGCACTCAAGCAAGTAGGACTTCTCTAGCTGTAATTTTTTGCTTTTAAAAAGCTTATAATCCAACTCCCCCAACATGTCGTTTAAAGAGTTATTGGCACTCGTAGGTTTGCAAAACAGGGAAAGGATGCATTAAAACTGAAACCACAATTAAGCCAGTCTTTAAAATTTCATACATTATCAATGGTCAAGTTGTTGTTAAAATGGGTTTGGCTTCTCTTAGGATTAGTCAGTGCCTCCAGGGTTGCCATTCCACCTCCATTAACTTGAGCATTTATTCCATGGTCCACACCACTGGTATTATCCAAATGCACTATTTGAATTTGGGTTTCCTGCAGTGTGTGTACAAGCTCCCTGTCCCTGTTCTGATGGGTGAGCTTGTCCCTCGATATGAATTTCAAAGTCGTAGCTATGACATTCCCTTGCAAACTATCTTCCCTACAGTTCAGGTAGAAAACCTAAAGCAGAGGATAGATCCTGGCATCTTTTTTTCTGGAGTCACAGTAAGATAAGTCCTGTAGTTGCTTTTTTCATTTAATATGTTGGTCATTGTTTCATCTGTAGATTAAATTCAGGTTTACTTCTGATTATCATGCTGTTCATCTTATTAGATTCCTGGCTTTATATTTGTAGGAGTAAGAAAGGCAGCTTTGGTGGCAGAAGAGTTTAAACTATTGATGCAAGAAGTTTTATTTTTTTCTTACCATAACAGCAATAGCAATTTCTGGATTTGCTTGGTATGCTTCAGGTATTAGTTTATGCAGATGACTTGTGCATTCTGACAGAAATATGTATTCTGGTTAATTTTCTCAGGTTAAAGCATGGGCCTGTTACTTTCTGTTGGATCGACTGTGACAAATCAATGTAGACAAAAATACTTTTTCTGACAGTAAGTTTCATAAAGAACATGGCCATTTAGGAATAAAAGATACACAAAGAAATTAAGTACTCTGTATCACCCCCCCCCCCATCAACCTTTCAGCATTTTCCCTCATGCCTAAATATTCTAACTTGTTTGCCATTGTAGTTTGTACTTTATTGACTGGTTTAACTATTTTGAAAGTTGTGAGATAAAGGTGATTTTGTAACCTTTCTGTGAACGCACATTTATCATACAAAGAGATTAGCTGAAAATTTTTGTTTTGGGTGATGGTAAACATAGAGCTTTCCTAGCGCATAATGTGAAATGTTCACTAGGTAACATTTTAAGTATGGAGGTGTAAAGATGGATATCTGCTTGCATCCTCATCCTGAATATTCATCATTAGAGTAGAGCAATATGTAAGAGCGGGTGTATACTGTCATGTCACTATAGCTGAAAGGAAATTTACACAGAAATAGACAGTGTGGTAATCATGTTCAGTGGTCAAGGGGAGGTAGGGGCTTGGGCTATTATGCAGGTCACATTTGTTAATTATTTTAGTATGTGAAACCAGTTTTACAGTTTCTGATTGTGAAGGTATGTTTAGTGAGGATGAATATTTTCTGCATGCCATGCTTTGGGAGACTTGTGTGTGTGTATGGGGCAGTAGATGAAGATGATGATGGTGAATAATTAACCAGATTATAGTTTTCAAGGGCAGAATAACATAATTCTTCCTTTTCACTAGTGTTTGAACAGGCACATTTGTGTGATTTTTGAAGCACTTCATTGAAGTCGAATTTGAACTGTTTGGGAGGTCATACGTACACAGACTGGCACAGCTCTATCTATGTTAGCAACCAGAATGGGTCAATCATGTGGCAGGCTAAAAGTTTTTCTTCTCATATAAGAAAACAAAGAACCTACATGAGATGTCCTGCATGTTAAGTAAATAACTTTTTAGCAGGGCATTATTTTGGTGGTTTCATCATTCCCTTGCTGTGCTTCATAGCCCACAATTAGCTAAAATGTGATAAATGAGAAAGTTCAACATTGAAAACAGTTCTGTTCATTAAATTTAACTTAGCATCTTGCTGTGAAAGGTGATCAGAAGCCTGTGCTTGTCTGTTGTCATGATGCCTAGATAAAATACTTCTTTACATAAGAAAAGTAGTGGCTAGTCAGTGCCTTGTTTGATTTTGTGAAGTCACTTTGGTGTCATGGTAATGGGTGTGCAACTTGATTTTTCATAGCCACCCTTATTTTTATGGATTCATTTTTTTTAATTATCATTTGTGTAACTGTCAACATTAGCATTACTCAGCTGACACTCATACAACTGAATGAGCCCTTAAAGGTATAAAATTAAAAAAAGATTGCCCTTCCATCTTTCTTTCCACTTTTGTTTTCCTTGTTTTGTAAACAATACCATTAATCAATTGACACACATTCTGATGAAAAGCCTGTTAGTACTTAAACATAACGTCCAGAGATGTTTTCATTCTCTCCTGCACAGCCCCATTTTTTCCTTAAACAGTAACATTACTATACTGAAACACATGCTGTTGAACTGAGACATGTCATGCTTTCCTTACCTGCAGTGTTAGCCCTAACCAACAGTAGGTCAAAATCATATGTCCTTTACACACAATGTCCCTTAAGGATAGTGTAGATGAGGGTTGCAGTGATCATGAGGAGGGGCTGGCATGTAAAGCTTGATGCTGACCTGCTATGATGTGACCTACTGGATGCAGGTTATCCTACAGACACAAATCTAACAGTGCTGTGTAAATGAGATCTGGAATGAAAGGCTCTGATACATGTAGATGAATGCTGATGAGGCCTGAATGAATTCTGTTGTGTAGTTCCCTCTACTATTTCCAGTGCTTTCCTGAGATGCACTTGTAGTGCAATGTGATATGCTCCCATGTCTCCAGACAGTACCCTACCCTACTTGAGTCCTGATTAGCGTATGCATGGAGGCAGAGATGGCTGCTGTGTGTGCCATCACACTGCACATGAGTGTGACCATGGCATTATCCCTAATGTCTACCATTTCCATATAGTGCAGAAATTCCTCATGTATGCCCTGCAGTACTCTGACCATCAAAACCTGACTCTCTGTGGCAGTAAACTGAGCCTAAACAATGTTACATCATGTTTGCTGCTGGGAAGCCAATGCATGTTTTGGTTCTGGATGTAGATGTGTCATCTGTCTTCACCTGGTACCCATTTGTGCAGGTGTTATAGTGGATGCTACTACCTCTAAAATTGTGCCATCCTCCTGGAGGGGTTCTTATGGTTGAGGAGACACTGGTGTTGAATTTCATGGGTTCTCTCCTTGTACAAACTACAATGCAAGTCCCCATCCATTTGACTTTGTGAACCAGTGTCACTTCCTGCAGAGTTATATAACTGTTGTGCAGTGTATGCTCTTGCCATTAAATTTAGTGACTGCATGCCACTGTCCTCAGACTCATGAAGATAAAAACATTGTCGTCATCAACAACCACTCTGCTGTTCTCATCTTCAGAATGAGCTGGTAAAGAGGAACTGCTGTTTCCTGCAGCTGACCCTGTGAAGATTTAATTTTGTTACATTAGTGCTGAGACAATGGAGCAAACTACTGAATGCTGTGTAATGAGCTGTGGAGAACACTTACCAGGCATACTGACTTCACTTTCACAATTGGTAGAAATGGAGGGTTCCTATGTTGATAGAAAGTGTCATGTGATCATACCTCTCAGCCTCTTACAGTAAGAAATCTGAACAAAGTTATGAATTATGGGGGGACAAAGGACCAAAAATAGGGGCAATCTTTAAATACTGCTCTCGAAACTAAAAAGGTTGATAGAATAACAGGTTTTGCATTGGCATGAATTTTCTGAAGGGTATGAAATCTGAATCTCAAAAGTATGTCATTGTTTTCTGAATTCAATCCTCAGTGATTTGCCAGTGATTTGCCACCCATAATTTTATGAGAAACAGAACAAAAACATGAAGCAAAAATCTGGACTTTCTGTAAAAATCTGTACAGTTGAGAGGTATGTGAGATGCGTGTAAGCAGTTACCCTCTGCAGTCATCCTGTTAATGTGAGTGGATGCACTAACCTTCCATAACACATGGAGTGATGCCAGTGTCCATACCGCATCTGATTATGCCTGTGCCATCCTCATTTGTGTCATACTCATGTCCCCATAAGTTAAGCAGATATTCCTCATTTGATATTGCAGGGTTAAATGAGAGGTCTTCCACTAATACTGCTATGGGCATTCATTCTTGCCTTTGCTCTGGCATGTCCTACCATATTTTTTTTTGTACTGTGTCAGTGTGCCGATCTTCCCAACAAATGCATTTATGTCCATAAAACCTTTACTCTCTCAGCTTGTTTTGGCCCCTGTTTTCCAGAAAGACACTTTCCATATGTTCTTAGGGCTTCCATGAGAACAAAGGTTCTCCTCAGGGCTGAAATTGTCTTTTCTCTGTCATGATCCCTGCTGCTACATTATGATTTAACCTGAGAAAACATATATGAGTAACCCTAATGAAACTTGATTTAAGCAAATTAAACACTATAATCACCCCCTGCAGCAAAGGACCTGAATTCCTTACATATACATTCTGTTTTAACCCATGACTGCAGTACCATAAGGAAAGAAATCTTAAAATGACTAATACTCTGAACACAGCATAAATAATAATTTCATCATATTAATATATTGAAGCACAAATTAACTGAGCAATGTCCATCTCGATTTTCTTTTACTGCTAACCTGCACATTTTGATTCAGAAATGAGGACAAAAAATTATAAGCTTTCATCATGTCCACTGTCGTGCTATATTATGCCAGATGGTCTGCACACAAAGAGTCTGCACACAATGACATATTCAGTGACCCCTCACAAATTCCCTTTGTAAATAATAGTGCCATGCATGCCCAGGCTTAAGAATTCCCAAATCCTGCCATTACCACTGCTTTCATTACCAACAACATGCAACATTGACATAGTTTGGAAAAGATATATTTCTATGAAAGTAGTTATCTAGTAAGTGGAATATCTATAGCTTGCTAATACTTATCAACTGTAAAACCGTTTTTCATAGGTTCATAGGTAGGTACTAGGGTATTGGCCCTAGGGCCTATATAAGCCTACCCAAAAAGGTACCCTGGCTTTCACCACCCAAGAAAATTATTTTCCTGTGCCTCTGTCGAGCAGAGCCACAGAGGTGATCCCCGGGATGAATTTCCTATTTCCCATCCAGTCATCAAGATTTTTCTTGAAGAATGCTAATGAGGAGCTTTTTTTGACATAGGTAGGTAGTTTGTTCCAGAGTATGGGAAGTCTCTGGGACAGGAATCTATCCCTCCAGCATGTTCTGTTTATCGTGGTGTCAAGGTTTAGGTCCCTAGAGCATGTAGCTCAGAGGGCTTGGGATTTCTTTAAGTGGAGCATGTCCAACAGTTCTGGGTTTGACATAGCTTTGTATGTTAGGCAGAGATCGCCTCTGAGTAGGCGATATACGACAGAGTAAAGCAGGAGTTTTTTGAGAAGGTCTGCGTAGGGCATCTGTTTGAGGCCGGTAATCCCCTTTGTGAGGTATTTCTGCAGCCTTTCCAATTGTTGTAGATGTCTTGTGAGGTACATAACAAAAGGGGCATTGTACTCTATAATGGGTCTAATGAGTGATGAGTAGAGGGGAACAATGACTTCTTTTTTTCCTGGATGAGAAACCTTTTCTGATGAGGTGTGCCACGTAGAAGGATTTCTTGACTACTGTGGCGATGTGATTATCAAAGGAGAGACTACTGTCCACCTGTGTCCCAAGGTCTCATCACACTTTCAGTGTTAAGTAGACTACCACCTATGTGATAGCTCATGGGTACAGACTTTTTACCAAAGGGGATGACAATGCACTTTTTGGCATTAAGCTTGAGGCCATGACTTTGACACCAGGCATCTGCCTTAAAAAAGCCCTTTTGTAGGATGTCCACATTGTTAGGAGTTTCGATTATGGCTCCTAGTTTGCAGTCATCTGCGAACTTCATTAGCCAAAAACCTTCTCTGTTAGCCTGTACTTCAGAAAAGTAGATACCAAACAAGAGAGGACCCAGGACTGAACCCTGTGGTACTCCACTTGTTACTGGTATGAAGTCAGATTTGGAGTCTGCTGCTTTTACAGTGTGGATTCTGTCAGTGAGCCAGTTGGCAACCCATCTTGTGACATAGGGATTTATACCTAGTTTAGTGAGTTTATCTATAATTCCAGAGTGGGGGATGGTGTTAAAAGCCTTGGCGAGATCTAGATAGGCTATGTGAACCACCTTACCCTCGTCTATGGGATTGGTGACTGCTTCAGAGAAGTCTATCAGGTGTAGGAGACATCTGCCTTTTACAAACCCGAACTGGGTGGGGTCCAGAGTTTGGAGATTACCAATGTCTTTGTTTATAAGTTCCATGATGCTACTTTCCATGACCTTGCAGACCAGGCTCGTTAGGCTAATGGGGCAGTAGTTCCTGGGGTCCATGGTGGCTCCCCCTTTGTGGAGTCTGATAACCATCACTGTGCACCATTCAGTGGGCACAAAGCCTGAGGTGAGGCTATGATTGAACATGGTGCTTAGGTGGGGTGCCAGTTCATTCTGTAGTTCATGTAGAACACAGTCTGGGATGTTGTCAGGTCTCATGGATGCTGCGTTCTTGTCTTTGGAGAGTGTGTTTTTTACCTGTGCAGCCATGATTACAGGAACTTTGCATTCTTCCAGTATAGAGAAGGGCCCTTTAGGGGGTAAGAGGGGGTAAAGTTAGCACTGAACCTATCTGCCAGGATGTTGGCAATATCAGTTGGTTCTGTATATTTAGTGCCATTGTGCTGTAACTCAGAGCAGATCTGAGTGTTGCCATTGAGATTCTTGACATAGCTATAGAATGCTTTGTGGCTTTTAGAATCAGTGGCAATTTTGTATTTGTAACTAGCTTTGGAAGATTTTATGAGGGATCTCAGCTTCTTACTGAGGCTGACCAGGGAGTTCCTCCAATCATGGGATTTTACTCTTTTTTGCAACAGTTTCTTTCTTCTGTTGTAGAGTTTGTTTATGGCAGAGGCCACCAGATTGGCTTCCTTTTTTTGGAGGATAGCATCTTGGTTCTGTTAAGGATAGCACAATCCGTGCATTTGTGTAAGTGCTTATAAAGTGCATTTGTGTAGGATTCAGCAGTTGTACTTCTACTGTCCATCTGCATGGGTGTCGTAAAGTTTGCCACTTCTGTCTTAAGAAGTGTGAAGTTGGCTTTGGAGACATTTTTTATGGTGGTTTCCCCTAATGGGGGTTGGGTCGGGATGTGGATGTCTAGGGTGATTAGCTTTTGGTCTGATCTGACCAACAAGGAATTCACCTCTGGTGTGGAAAACCGGTCGCCCATGTTGGTAATGACTGGGTCTAGGATATTGCTGCCCCTGGTGGGAGTGTGGATAACTTGAGACAAGGCGTTGTAATTTATGAATTCCAGAAAACGTTGAGCAAAAGAGTTAGTACATGAGTAGATTTCCCAGTTAATGGTGGAGTAGTTGAAATCGCCCATTATGAGGGTGTTGGTTTGTACCCTAATATCTTCCAGTGTATCAAGAAATGAGGAGTGGGAATCCTGGGGCATGGTGCGGGATTTGTAGCAAGTTACAATTTGGATTGCGGTCTTGCCCAGAGTTAGTTGTACATGGATAATCTCGGATGCATTATGCTGAGCAACTAGCCTGAAGGTGTGGATATCCTTAATGAATATGGACACACCTCTGCCTTTAGTGTTTCGGTCCAGGTTAGGTGGCCGAAAAGTGTGGTATGAATTATAGCCTGGTAATGCAGAGGTGCTCTCTGGAGCATTGAACCAGGTCTCTGTCACTGCACAGATGTTGATGTTCTCCATTTTAAGGAGTGCCTTGAGTGAATGCATTTTGAGGTTTAGACTTCTAGCACTGAGTAGCATTGCCGTCAGATTTTGCTTGCTTGTACCTGTTACGGTGGTGAATTTGTCATTTGAATCTTGCCTAAAAAAGGCACTAGCCAGTATCCGGAATCCCAAGGGTGACAGCTGGAGGCCATCTCTGGTCATGGTCTGTCGATCATGTCATCCCAGGCAGACAGATACTGGATCCCCTTAGAATGACACCAGAAGCTTAGCCAATTGTTGAAGTCAATCATTTTGTCCTTGTACTGTGGTATCATTCTGGGTAAGGCAGGATGCTATTCAGAGCTAGGGTCATACCTGCCTGGGCTACAAGATCGGAGAGCTCCTCCATGTCTCTCTTCATGTATTCCAGGGAGGTGCATCTCAGGTCATTCACATCAACATGGACAATGACAGATTCATATTTCTACTTGTTGTGGAGTGATCTGATGACAGTAACTTTCTCCTTGTTTAGCCTAGTGAGTGCAACAGCAGTGTGCCTGAGTATAGAGTCACCTATGACTAGAGTGTTGGGTACATTGTTATGCCTTATGGGCTGTAGTTGAGTGGCACACTGAGTTTGTGGGCTATGTGTCATTTGGGTTGTGTTGTGGGGTGGAGTTTGCTTGCGTTTCTGCTTTGGAGGTCTCTGTTGCTTGAGCAGATTTTTATTGAGAGCCTCCGCAAATGTAGGTGTGTGTTTTGTGTTTCTATGCGTGTGTTTTGGTGGTGTAGGTTTTGAGGGACTATGTGATGAGTATGGTGTTGTGCAAGTGTTTACCTTCTCGTCTTGACTGTCTAGTCCAGTCTTGGGTGAAGAGAGCTTTGCTTCCAGTTTGGCTATATAATTGCATCTCTCACAGTTTGTATTGTTGGGTAGTAGGAGGAGAGTGTTGTCTGTGTACATGAGGCAATTGCTGCATTGCCCCAAGATGCCCAGATTCATCAGGTAGGCAGGAGAAAACACTGGGAGCTGACTCTTAGACATGGCTGGATAGGTGCTTATTTATTAAGTACTAAAAACGATTTTCCTCCAGGCAAGTGAGGAAAGTTGAGTGCTGTAGTAATTTGTAGCATATTTAGTGCTTACAATGAGTTCTGAACAAGTGCTGAGCTCAAAGAAACAGATTTGAGTGCTATAACTAAAAAACTGGCTAGTTCTAAGGGAAAATTTGAAGAGTACACTTTATGGCACCAGGAATAGTTTAACCCTAGCTAAGTGGCGATGCATAAAGTGTTTTTCTTTTTTTTTTGTAATGTAACAGTAGCACATGAGCAAACTGATTTAAACAAATTATCCAATTAACCAATAAAAAGCTAAAAACTGAGCCCCGTTCCAGCAGTCTTCGATCAGAAAAGTTCTAACTGCATACTCCTGCCACTAGGGTGGAGGGGAACCTTCTCCAAAAAAGATGGTCTGGATTAGTGCTCAAGTTATACAACCAAAGCTAGATTCAGCAGGTCTGAATTTAGTCAATGCTACAGCAAACAAGGTGTACCAATTTCAGAAAGAAACAGTTCAAATAAGCAGGCACAATGAGCCATTAACCAGAAACTCCCAGCTCAGAAGGGCAGAATCTACCCTCTCCTACCACAAGTGTGCAGACCACACCTTCTTAATGTAAAATAACTGGCCCGAAGCCCAAGTACTTAAACCAGAACTAATTCACTTTTATAATAACAGACACTAAGCCTTCAATCAGCAACTTCCAACTTAGAAGGATGTAAGCTACCTGTACTGCCACAACATTGCAGACCCAAAGCCTTCTTAATGTAAAACAACTGGTCTGAGGCCTAATTTAAAATGTTTGTTTTTTCCTCCAGCAATTGCCATTGAACTCAACAAATTGCAGATAAATTGGGCAGGTTTTCAGTTATTGATGGAAATTCTGGATGACGTACATGCTTTTTATGCAAATTAAGGTCAACCTCACTGTTCTATGTGAATTCTAGTAATACGCGTATGTGTGCATGTGTCTGGTTTTATTGTTGTGTGCATATGTATCTGGTTATATGGGCATTGATAGCCTTTGGAGGTTGTAAATGTGCTTCACTGACCTGTACTGGCTGTGGGAATGCGTGGCAGTGGATAGCATGTTTCAAATAAATTGAGATACTTTATGCCATAGCATATAAAAAAGAAAAATAGAGCAATTCAGTATTTAGATGGGAGTTTAATAAAGCTTAATCAACGTTATCCTGCAGAATATGATGCACCTTAACACTGGACGAGTTATTCATAAGTTTCACTTATAAAACAGTAATTAAAAAACAATCATTTAAATTTCTAGTTCATATCTTATGCTTCCATACTGTTTAAATGCATGATGTTAATGAAATACCAGGTGAAAAGATTACTCTGCTTAATGAAATAAAATTGAACATAGATCATGCAAAATAAATAATTATATATTACCCAAACAACCTTATAGTGACCCTTGTATGTTGATCGATGTTCCCATGGCTTGGGTAGCTTAAAAATCCTTGAAGGTGCAGAGTGGAAAATCCTGGAAGATCTCGGCGTAGTCATAATGGTAAAAAGCACAGGAAGGAAAAAGCTGTCTTTGAAATAAATTGCAAAATCATTACATTTATTTTTCTGTTCTCTTTATTCTTAAAAGGAAGTGAAGGCTGATGACCATTGCTTTAGTTAGTCTATTTTTACAGGTAGTGCAGTTTAATGTATAGCAGAAAAGAGAAGAGCATCTTCTTTCTTAGTCCAGCCCAAGTGGCCATGTATTAAGAATGACAGTTATGATAATTAAGCATAGATGGTGCTGGACCAGTTTGGCGCAAAAATTCTTATGTGGTCTTTACATTTTAAAACACTGCTAACAGTCCTTGAGTAACACGGCAGTCATAATCAAAAATTACAAAGAAAGAACATTTACAAGCTATAAAGTTGATAGAAGTAATTCAATTAAATTCCACTGAGACTGTACATACAGGCTTACAGATCTGTCCTAGGGTTGGGGTATTTTACATAATCTCTATTAGTAAAGAGGATTAAAAATAACAGTTAGATTTAGGAAACGATCCAGATGTGTTGTACTCGTACATGGTGAATTCTGCAAAAGCTGTTGCATTAGCTTTATCAAATCTGCCTGAGGGTTGAGTTATTCAAAAAATAAAAATAACACAGTGTCATAAAAATAGAGGGGTGGCCACGGTGGTGTAGTGGTTAGCATTGTCGCCTCACAGCAAGAGGTTCTCCGGTTCGATCCTTGGCTGGGGTGCCTTCTGTGCAGAGTCTGCATGTCCTCCCTGTGGTCGTGTGGGTTTCCTCCGGGTGCTCCAGTTTCCTCCCACATCCCAAAGACATGCAGTAGGTGGATTGGACACTCTAAATTGGCCCTAGGTGTGAGTGCGTGTGCCTTCTGTGGAAGGTTGGGCGCCAGGCTGGCAACTCAACACTGTAAAACTCCACTGCCAATCATGAGCGGACAGGTGATCCACTGTGGCTACCCCTAACTGGGAGAAGCCGAAAGAAGAAGAAAAGAAGTGTCATAAAAATAGAGAAATCTAGGGATTAAGAGGTTGAGTCTAAGCATGGGATCACTATCTTTAATAGTTTGAGAAATTGTGTGGTACGCCAAGGTTAAGATGAAGGAAATGTGTGGACCATCCAAAGTGTATGAGATGTTTGTCAATAGTTGTTAAAGAAAGCTATGGTAGTAACCATGTGATCATGTTGGATCATGGGAGAATGTCACAGCTAGAAGCAAAAGTAGAAAAAAATTATTAAAAAAAAAAATTAACTTTTGGTATGTTGACACTATTGTGAAATGTTAAGCATAACACAATGATCGTGGTGAGTGGCTGGACATGCAATACCTTAATACAAATAGTGGACCTACAACATGTGGAGAGACAACTTTCCAGTACAAAGAATTCACAGGGATCTAATGGGTCAGGGTGAAGTGGAAGTCGGATTTGAAGTAGGCTGAGCAAATGTAGCATTGTGGTAGCCTGCTTGCTGAGTTGTATGGGGTAGCTTGCATGCTTGTATGGATTTGCATGCTGGGAAGTTATGAAGTTTAGTAATATGGCTGTGTTGATAAATTGTAAAGGGAACTTAGGCTGAGGTGGTAACCAGGAAAGAGCTTTCCCTATGATACTGCTTCAGGGCTATTGTGTGGAAATATAAGAGGTGGCTGGGCAGCTTGTGGACACACTTAAAGGGAGGCCATTATAAAATGAAATGTGCTGGGTCTGTTTATTTGCTAATGGAAGGTATGAACAGCACCCTGATAGAGTGCTAAACATCAGGGTTGGGTGGCTAAGCACTATAGCCACAGTGGATTGGCAATACCATGCATATTCTTCAGAGCAGAGTGGAAGTATGCTAGAGGGTCGAGCTGGGTTAATGTCAGGCAGAAGAGTGGAGAGAGCATGGGATGAGGTGGCTGTTATTGTGGGTGTTTGACAGTTTACTGTCATGTTGGGACATGTGGGAATTAAGTAATGATGCATAGACCTTATGTTGTTAAAAGTGAAATCTATAATAGGAAAGAAGAAAAAGACTGTCTTGTGTCTTGAAACAGAAAAAGAAAAGGAGAGTGACTTTTGTCTTGAAATATGGAGAAGAAAGGTGTGGAGGTGGAGTGGGCTTACAAACTAATGGGACACGGTGGGAGGTGGATTGTGAAACCAAGCTGAGAGAGTTACAGTACTATTAGTTAAAATACTGACTTGGCAGTCTAGGTCAAGTTTTTGTTAGAAAGTGAAGGCATGCTGTCCATATATTAACTAGTAGATTGTGAACAAAATAAGTATATGCAAATACAACAAATACAAATTAAAAAGATCCAATGTAAATCAAAAATAAAAAAACACTCCGATAGCAACCCAGTGTAAAACAAGTATAAACTCAAAAAACATCCACCACCACTGTTAGGAGGAAACATATGACTTTATTAAAAATGACGAACAATTAAAAACCAGTAAGAGCTTTCACAGTGTACTGTTGTTTCTTCAAACCATTCAAAAAACACTTCAGTGACACAGTTATAAATACTTTAAGCAATTAACAAACATCCAATAAATATCAAACAGCAGTCAAAAAATTAACTGTGAATAGCTGATGTTCCTCCCACATCATCCAACCTATCAAAAGTAAGTCTAACAGAAATAACCAATTATAAACTTGCAAGAATTCCCCTTGTCCCGTCCACTGTTCGGTTTAACTAATTCATTACCCAGCAATGGTTTAATAATGTTAAGGGCAGATGATTAGGGCAGCTAGAAGGGCATCAGTTTTTGAAGATGTGGTAAAAGAAATGGACAAGATTGGATGCATGTTTTCTGACAGAGGGTACCAGATTTTTTATATTCAGGATAAAAAAATTATTATGTGTCAAGAAGGGTCAGCAGTATATACCACATTTGTCAGGTAAATTTTTTAAAAAACAACAGTGGACGGGACAAGGGGAATTTTGAGAGAACATTAATTTTGAAATACAGTGAACATACTAATAAGGTCAAAGAAATATTTTATATATAATTGGACTATTTTTAGAGTTAGTTCTTTTTTAGGTTAGTTTGTGTGCATAACTTATTGGTGGGTAAAAGGTGGTGGGATTTAATTTAAGAATGGAATTTTAGGAGGAAGGAAGGAGGGAAAGAAGAAGAGATTGAGAGTAGAGAAGAGTATGACAATCAATGGAAGTAATGTTTTATGTTTGTTGTGGATTGACGAGTATCCATTGAGTGGATTATAATGTTATAAGAATATTTTAGAAAAGAAATTGTTTGTGTTTGACTATTGACTAAGAGGCTAAATATTTGTTATGCTGCCATTTTATATTTAAGTTTATATTGGTGAGATGTTGTATAACTTTTATATTTCCCTCCAGCTTGTTCTGTTGATTGTGTATTTGAGGCTGAGGTCTCTGGTGTGTGGTGTAGGAGGGATTGGGATTTCTTTAGATGTAGCATTTCTAACAGAGCTGGATCACATGGATTTGTAAGTCTCACCTCTAAGTAGGCGATATGAGACAGAGTATAGTTGGAGTTTTTTGAGTCTGTCCATATAGGATGAGTGTTTAAGGCCTAAGATCCTCTTTGTGAGGTACTTTTGTGCCCTCTCCAGTTGTTGCAGGTGTCTAGTAATGTACATGCCAAATGGGGCATTGTACTTGATGATTGGCCTAATGAGGGAAGAGTAGAGGGTGACAATGACCTCTTTCTTCCTGGATGCAAAACCCTTAGTAATGAGATGTGCCATATAGAAGGACTTTCTGACCACAGTGGCAATGTGGTGGTCAAAAGAGAGGTTGCTGTCAACCTGTGTTCCCTGATCTGTTATAACTCCTTCTGTATTCAGTAGACGACCATCGATGTGGTAAATCATGGGAACCAGGTTTTTCCCAAAGCAGGTGACGACACATTTTTTGGCATTGAGCTTAAGGGCATGGTTCTGACACCAGTCACTGGTCTCAGTGAGGCCTTTCTGTAGGATTACAGCATCACTTGGGGAATTAAGAAATAGCTCCCAACTTGCAATCATCTGCAAACTTTGTCAGCCAGAGTCCCTTCATTTTGGCCTGGACTTCAGAGAAGTAGATACCAAACAGGAAAGGACCCAGGACCAAACCCTGTGGGACTCCACTTGTGACAGGTTGGCAGTCTGACTTGGAGTCAGCTACTTTCACACTGTGGGAAGTTGACCAGGTTGAGCAGGCCTGATCTACCCTTCACAAAACCAAACTGTGTGGGGTCCAGAGTTTGGAGATTTCCTGTATCCTTGTTCATTAGGTCTATGATGATGTGCTCCATAGCTTTGGATATCAGACTCATGAGGCTAATGAGGCGATAGTTCCCAGGGTCTGTAGTCGCTCCTCCTTTGTGGAGAGGGTTGACTGTAGCATTGTGCCATTCGGTAGGGACAAAGCCTGAGGTGAGGCTGTGACTGAACAGGGCACGCAGGTGAGGTGCCATTTCACTCTGTAGTTCATGTAGAACACAGCCAGGGATATTGTCAGGTCCCATAGAAGCTGCCCTTGGAACGTGCTGTTTTAACTTGTTCTGCAGTAATACTGGGTGCCTGGCAATCTACTGGTATTGTGATTGGTCCTTTGGTGGGGAAGAGAGGGGTAAACTTGGCATTGAATCTGTTAGCCAGTATATTGGCAATATCTGTTGGCTTGGTATAGGCAGTATCATTGTGCCGTAGCTCAGAGCAAACCTGGGTATTGCTGTGGAGATTCTTTACATAACTATAGAAGGCCTTGTGGTTGTCATTACTCTCTGCTGCAATTCTGTTTTCATAGCTAGCTTTAGAGGATTTGATGGAGGATCTCAACTTTTTGTTGAGGCTGATAAGGGAGTTTTTCCAGTCTTGAGACTTCACCTTATTCTGCATCAGTTTCCTCCTCCTGTTGTAGAGTCTATTTATGGCAGAGGACCACCAGATTGGTTTCCTTTTTTTTGGAGGAGAGCGTCTTGGTTCTATTGGGTATGGTGAGATCCATGCATTTGTGTACATGTTCATACAGTGCATTCATGCATGATTTGACGGACATGCAACTATTCTCCATTTGCATGGGTGCTGTGAAATTAACCACCTCTGTTTTTAGGAGCCCAAAGTTAGCTTTGTAGATGTTTTTCATGGTGGTTACCTTTGCGGGGGTGGGGGAAAGGATGTGGATTTCCAAAGTGATTAGTTTGTGGTCGGATCTAACCAGGGAGGAGATGAATATTGGTGTAGAGAAATGGTTGCCCATGTTAGTAATGGCCAGGTCAAGGATGTTTCTACCTCTAGTGGGGGTAAGAATGAGCTGGTTGAGGGCATTGGAATTAATGAATTCCAGGAAACGTTGGGCAATTGTATTGGTGCATGAGTAGTTTTCCCAGTTAATGGAGGAGTAGTTGAAGTTGCCCAGTGTGAGAGTGTTAGGTTGGACCCTAATATTCTCCAGGGTGCTTAGGAATATGGAGTATGTGTCTTGGGACATGATTGGGGACCTATAGCAGGTGACGACCTGAATCGCTGTCTTACCCAATGTTAGCTGAACCTGAAGTATCTCTGATGAATTATGTTGGGCTACCAGTCTTGAGGTGTGCATATCCTTTATGAATATGGAAACACCACCGACTTTGGAGCTAAGGTCCAAGTTCTGTGGCCGAAAGGTGTGGAATGACTCAATGTGAACTTATATTGCCTGGGTTCCTATTGCAAAACTCCTCTCACCGCAAACCCATAAGTAGAGAAAGAACACAAATAAACACATATCTAAACTGATCAATCTGCCAGTCTGTTAAACAACATCTACAACACCCATCCAAACAGCATAACCAGTAAAGACTACCTAACTAAATAACACACTAAGTAGATGAACATATTGAGGGTCCTCAGCCACTATTCATAAGCAAGCTATCAAGCAAAGGAGAATGCATCAAAACAAGCCCATCAAAAAACAAATCTGTGGTTGGTTATTCAGCACCTGTCCTCCAGGTTCATTGCTTAAGCCTCATGAACTATCTTCTAATCACTGAGAAGGACACCAACAACCAATCGATTCTGAATACTCCCAAAAACCACCAATGCAGTTGTATTTAGTGTGAAGTTAATCTCCACGTATTAACTGTACACTTACTGTAAAACCTCTACTGATGCAGATACCAGTATAAAACAAGGAACTAAAATCAATGAATTCACATCATATACTCCAGCAGATTGGCAGTCAAAACAAGAACTATCTTATAACAACATATCAGCATCAATAAACCAACAAGGTTAATGGGAGCATCTTTATAAAAAATCTCAACAACTAAATCAATCAATAAATTAACACACAATTAAATACCGGCAAGAATCTACCTACACCAGTATAAGGCACTACCTATACCAGTAAAAAGGCAAATATGGCAAATTAGGACAAATAGTACTCAATCAAACCTATATACCATAGATATATGGGCTGCAACTTGTGTTAGACTGATTGGTTTTCAGCCAGTGAGCTTTAGACACTACAACTGCATACCCAATTATAATACAGATTTTTTCATATATTTATAGGTTAGTTAATTTTCTTGCAAGTTTATAATTGGTTATTTCTGTTAGACTTACTTTTGATAGGTTGGATGATGTGGGAGGAACATATTGCTGTTATGTTTATTGGATGTTTGTTAATTGCTTCATGTATTTATAACTGTCATTGAAGTGTTTTTTTGAATGCTCTGAAGAAGCAACAGTATGTTGTGAAAGTGCTTAATGGTTTTTAATTGTTCATCATTTTTAATAAAGTTGTTTGTTTCTTTGTAACAGTGGTGGTGAATGCTTTTAAATTAAAAAGACATTAAAAAATAGAGTTAAAACAGTGTTAAAGATGTTGGTTCATACTGTACAAATTACTTAACCTTAAAAATCTACACTCGTGTATTAGGGCTAGTAGCTTGAAAAGTGTTGGCAAGTGGTTAAGAATAATATTGGCATCTGCATATATAGCATAAATGTAGGGTCTATGGTAAAACATTAGTATAAAAATCAACATATAAAAAAATCAATGTCTTAAAAATCTATTTATGAAACAATCAATATAAAAACATTCAAAAAATCATTCATTCAAAGAAACTATAAAGTGAGTCCTTATGGCTTAAGTGTGAATGTATGTTAATAGAATTTGAGGTGGCTACATTTTTTGAGATTAAGGATGATCTTGATAGACATTGTAGTATTTAAACCTGGGGGTCTGCTGTCTTCTAGCTGTATTTGTCAATTGAGTTCTTTTTTCTCTAGTTTGTCATTTATATTGCCATTCAGTGGTTTGTTGATGATCCTGTCAAAGAAACTGTTGTGTCCTGTTTTTTTTTGAGTGTTTGGCCATTGGGTTTGAGGTTATTCCTTGATGTGCATCTGTGTAGGGATTCACTTTATAATCTCAAAATACTGAAATATCGAATTTAAGTATATCGAGACCATAAAGTCGAATGTTCAGAATAGCGAAAATGCATAACCGCAAATCCCGTGTGACGTGGAATGTGACGTGTGGATGGTGTCCAGTTTAGTGTGTGGATTTAGGTGGAATTTAAGGAAAGTGACTATTTTGTAAGTGTTTTGGGTAGGTGTGTGAGTGTATGTGAGTGTGTTTGGAAGTTGTATGTGTGGGTTAGGGTATGCAGGTAAAAGTATGAGTGTTTAATTGTTGAATGTGGTGGTGTTTGTATGTATGTGATGTGTGTGCGAGGGACTGTAGAATGTCTGGCTGTGAGTTTGCTGTCTCTTTCTGTTTGGTGCAATCTCAGAGTTAGAATATATAAGTGGAGGGGTGCAGGTGGCAGGCCCCCTGCTTATTTGTAGTATAGATTTGTTAGTTTGTGTTGTTAAGTTTGTATTTTTTTCTGTAGTGTGGGTAGTGTGGTGTATGTGTAGTGCGGTGTGTTTAACTTTGAGATTTTAACTTTCGCGGTTTTGGGGTTTCGGTATTCTGCAGCTTCGACTTTATAGTCTTGATACACTGAAATTCGATGTTTCAGTATTTCGAGATTATAAAGTGAATCCCTGTGCAGTGGTGGGCTATTCTAGTCTTCATTTTATTAATGCTTTTGCCAATATAAAAGGCATTATGGTTTTGACATTGGGCTCTGTACATTGCAATGTCCGTGCTGCACCTGCCATACCATGAACTTCTATATGTTCTCTGGTTGTTAGGACAGTAGAAGAAGGCTTTACCACACATGTATCTGCAGTAATTGCAGGTGTGGTGACCACATGGGTAGGTACCTGTGCTGTTGGCTGGTGGAGTGTGGCTGTTGTTTTCAACAAAATCATGGATGTTTTTGTTTCTACAGGTGGTGAAGAGTGGTCTGGGTGGAAATGTTTTGTTGAGGGTATTGTTCTTGCTTATGATGCACCAATTGTCTGTAATGGCTTTTTAAGCTCATGGTAATCCATTGAAATGGTTAAGGTCAGGCTGATATTCCATGTATCATTTTCTTTTTGTTTCAAGGTTTTGAGAATATGTTGTGACCCGGTGCCTCTGTTTTGTTAGTAGGTTATTGTTGTCCTCCTCAGTTGTGACTATAGGGTTAAAGATTTGCTGGATTCATTTTTGTCATAACCTCTGGCTAAAAAATCTTTTTTTAGTTTAACTCTTTCACTCCAATGGAACTCAGGAAGTTAGCATTGTACCTTACAATGGGCAGAGCCTAAGCCTTTTGACAGAATCAAATTATGTCCTCATATTTCAAACAGATGTTCGTATCTCTGGAACCATCGGGGTTATGAAAGAAGTATTAGTGGCAAACTCTTCAGCTCAAACAATTTTTTATAGTGGTAGTATTCTTTAGGTTCTAGGTCTTAAACTGAATTTTGAAAGTCATAGTAAACACTAACTATTATGTGTGTAATATTTTGTAAACAACTTAAAATATCTCAGCAACCAACTCAAGTTACACACATACCATCAGCAGCATTTTATTGATGTGGCTGACAAATTTCATAAGAGGCTAAGAAGTTCTGTCTGCGTTAATTGGTTTTAAGATATTTGGACATATGTGAAAATTATATATATATATATATATATATATAAATTAATATAACAAAAACAACAGTTAGTATCTCTTTAACTGCACTAGACAGATGTCAGATATTAATGCAGTTGAGTTTGCCATTGTGTAAGGTTTAAGATGAAATCTTTTAAAATCTTGTTTTGGAATTATTGATGCAAATATGAACAAGCATTTTTTGATACCTAGAAGCATCAGTAGGAGGTAACTGCAGATCCAACTGGAGGCGTCACTCAGAAGTAATGAATTAATGAAATTTTTAGTGAAGTCTGAGAGAGTTCTTTGGATAATCTGGCAGTCCAGGGACCTTGGGATTTACTGACACTTTTTTGTTTTGAGAGGGTGCATGCTGTTCCTGTGGAGGAGTAGGTTAGCTGGGTCTATATTACATTATCGAAAAACATGTTAATAGAACACATATTTGCTGACCAATAAACATTGAAAACACTAATCGCCGAATGGACACTTCAGCATATTTTTTCCCAGGGGAAAAAAAACAGTTGGCCATTGTCAGGGATTTGCCCTTTTCCCCACTGTAGTGAGATCTCGGAGTTGGTGTATTTAGCTGGGGATGAATCTCCCCACTTTGTAGAGTTTGAAAGTTTGTTTTGTTTTTGTTTGAATAAAACATACACTGCAACAGCAGAACAAAACACCAGAGCCACGGTCACTATCCAGTCTTTACTGTGTTTCTAGTACCTCGGCAGACTTGCCTTACAGGGAACAATTAGCATCAAGGATAGTCTGGTTTTTATACAAATAATTTGCCAATTAAAAAATGTTTTTGTTTGGCCAAGAGTTTTTTTCCCGCTGGGAAAAATTTGCTTAAGTGGCCATTTGGAGATTAGTGTTTTTGCTGTTTATTGGTTGGTGAATACGTTTTTGATGAACATGTTTTTCGATAATGTAATATAGACCCGGTTAGCTCTGGTGGGTGGGTGGGGGAGGTCATTGGATAGTTGCCCTCCTGTTTTATGTTTTGTGATAGTGAGGTCCAGAAAATATGCTGAAGTATTGATGCGGAAGGTTGTAAATTTTAAAAAACTGGTGTATTTACCAATGAACTCATAGAATTCTTTGAGGTTTTGGAGGTCACTGTTCCAGATGATGAAGATATCAGCAATTAATCTGTAGTAGCAGGTCATGAAACTGTAGTAAGGAGATTTTTAAATGATTTCTTCTTCCCATTTACCAAGGACTATGTTGGCCAGACTAGGGACCCTGCCAGCCCCCATTGCTATCCCTCTACTCTGGCTGTAGAAGTAGTTTTCAGTGTGGAAGTAATTGTTATTGAGAGTAGTTGTAGGAGCCTACTGATGGTTTCTACTTCTTTCAGTAATGCTGCCCATTCCTTCTAGCAGGTTTCAATGACTGCCCTTATGTAGTAAGACTGTGTAAAGGGCCTCGACATGGGTGACTTACCCTGCATCCTTGTCTATGGTCAGGTCTTTGATTTTCCTCAAGAAGTCTGAGGTGTCAAGGATAAATGACTTGTTGATTTTTGGTAAGAGGCTTGATTTGGACCTTGAGATAGATCACCATTGGTTCTTTAATGCTTCTGCCACTCACGTTGACCACCTGCATGGGGGATTGGTTGTGTTCTTGTGTGATTTTGGAATTCTGAAAAAGCATGAAAGTCTGGGGAGTTCTACTGAGTGGAATTCTAGTAGGCTGTTGCTAATCAGACCTACTTCATTAATGTTTGTGATCTCTGTAAGTCGTTCCTCATATGCTAGTTTGATTCTGCTGTAGTTGCCAGGTTCATAGTAGGTTGTGTTGTTGAGCATTCCAAAGATCTTGTAATTGTAAGTTGAAGTGTTTATGACTAATATTCCTCCACCTTTGTCTGCTTTCACTATTTTCCTGGTTCTGTCTCTGCTCAGGTTTTTTAGGGTTGCTAGTTTGCTTTTGTGTGTATTATAGAGTTTCTTCTTGGTTGGTTTCTGTAGTATTCTTTTGGTATCTATTTTGTACACGTTTTCAAAAGCGGTGATGGTCAGATGTCAGGGAGGTCAGAAGTTGCTGGACTTCTTCCATTTCATGGTAGGAATCATGGCTGTTGTGGTGGGATCCTCTGTTTTTTGTACCATGAGGTTAATTTTCTAGTGAAGAGTTTAAGATCTATGACTGTGTGGATTAGGTTGCTTCTTTGTCACGGTATGAAGGTTAGATCTTTTTCGAATGTGCTTTGTTCAGCTTCACTAAGTGGTTTACTAGAATAGTTCCACATTACATTTATTTCTGGTTGTTGTCTCATTTCCTCCATTCTAGTTTGTTGTGAGGGTCTGTGGATGGCTTCCATAGATGCTTTAAGTCTCTCTTGCCTTGTCATGTTCTGTCCCTTTGGTGTGGTTTGCTCCAAGGGGATTCCAGTGATTTGGATTGCTGTAGGTCCATTGGTGATACATTAGTGGTGTCACCGGGGGGTGATCTTGGTTTTGTTGTTCGAGGATCCTGGTGTGAGGGTATGGAAGTGGTTGTGCAGGATCCTGATTTGAAGTAATGTGGGCATTGGGAAAATCCTGTTCTTATTGAGGTTGGTGCCTTGGTGAGCTAATAGTGTTCTGGTGTGCTCCTGCTGGGAAGTTGATAATGTTCTTCATACTGTTTCTAGTTATGTCTTCCTCATAGTAGTTTCATCTCACTGGGTATATCACCATGTGGTTGAGGTCTGAGTTATGTTAGTCACTGAGGTCTCTCTTCATTGTATTAATTTGTTTGTGTTTGATCTTGTTTTCAGCTTCTCCTGTTCTGTGTATGATCCCTTGAATCTGACCCATTTTTTTAAGTTTGTGCAAGCTTTTTCTTGTTGAGTGAATTCTTCAATGCTGATGAGTTGTAACAGCTTATGTTCTAGCAGGATATTTACTAATTTCAGTCCTGTTTCTTTAAAGGATTCATTCCAATCGGATAGTAGGTTTTCATCAATGTTGTTGCAGAATGTTTTTTCTATATTTTAAGTTTTCTAGGGTCTAATCTCTTTTCAAAGCCAAAGTTAACATATAGTTCTTCCTATTGGAAGCTCTTGAGCCTTTTAAGGGAAGTCTGCAGTCTGGTAGGTAACATTTCATCTGTTACTGCTTTCTCTTGTTGGAAGTTTTCTCTTTCGATAGCTAGGTCAAGGGTTGGAGTTGTGAAGAGTTCCTTGAAGTTAGAATTCTGGCTTCCTGGCATTTCATAGATTCATATCACTTGAAAGGGAAAATTAATCCAATTAGGGATTGGAGATGACTTAATGTCCTGAGAACTCAGAAGGATAAGACAGAGAAAAAAACTATGAAACAACAAAAAAAGTCTGTCCCGAGTTAAGATGAACCTGGCTGGTAGGAATTCTTACTAATTTGTAATAACAGTAGTAAGGTAAACACAAAACTGAACATCAAAGATGTAAAATAAATTATTGCATGTTTACCTGCCTGACCTTATAGTGACCCTTGTGCATTGATCAGTGTTCTCATGGTTGGGGGAGTTTAAAAATCCTTGAGGGTGCAGAGTTGAAAGTCCTTGAAGATCTCAATGTAGTCCTGTGGGTAACACGTTCAGTATAGGTAGTGCAGTTTAATATATAGAAGAAAAAAAGAGGACTGTCTTCTTTTTTAGTTTAGCCCAAGTGGGCATGTATGAAGAGTGATATTTATGATAATTAAGCATAGATGCTGCCGAACCAGTTTGGCATGAACATTCCAATGCTGTCTTTTCATATTAAAACACTGCAAAAAGTCATAGGGTAACACGGTAGTCATAATCAAAAATTACAGAGAGAGAAAATGTGCAATATATAAAGCTGATAGAAGTAATTCAATTCAATTCCACTGCAAAGGTCCATACTGGCTTATAGATCTATCCTTGGCTTTGTAGTATTTTACATCATCTTTGTATATAAACATTATTAAAAAGAACCATTAGATTTAGGAAAAGAGTCTGATGTCTTGCACTCTTATGCTGTGGATTCTGCAAACTCTTGCATTAGCTTCAAAATATATTCCTGAGAGTTGATTTATTTAAAAAAATAAAAATAACACACTGTCATAAAAATGGAGAAATCCAGGGATTAAGAGGTTGAGCCAAAGCATGGACTCACTGTCGTAAAGGGTTAATTTGAGGAATTGTGGTACATTGGGGTTAAGATGGAGGAATTGTGTGGACTATCCAATGTGTATGAGATGTTTATCAGTAGTTGTTAACGAAAGCTATGGTAGCAACCATGTGATCACTTGGCAATGTGGGAGAATGTCTCCACTAGAAGTAAAAGTAGAAAACCATAATAAATACATTATCTAAATAACCTTTGGTAAGTTGACACTATAGGAAAAAGTTATGCATAATGCAATGATTGTGGTGAGTGGGTGGACATATACAGTGCCTTAATAAAAATAATGGACCTTTGACATGGGTAGAGCTGACTTTACATTGCAAAGGATTCATGGGGATCTAATAGGTTTGGGTTGGATGGAAGAGGGTGGAGATAGGATGAGGAAATGTAGCATTGTGGTAGCTCACTCGCTTGTAAGGGTTTGCATGCGGGGAGAGTATGGAGCTTAGTAATATGGCTGTGTTAATAAATTGTAAAGGAAGGTTATGAAGAGTAAGTTGAGGTGATTACCAGGAAAAGTCATTTCCTATGAAACTGCTTTGGGGTTATTGTGTGGAAATATATCAGGCATACCTCTCAACTGTCCAGATTTTTGCCTCATATTTTTGGTCTGTTCCTCATAAAACTTGTGGTTTTCTGACAAATCAGTGAGGACTGAATTCATTAAATAATGACAGATGTATGAGTTTCAGACTTCACATCTCTCAGAAAAAGTATGGTAATTCAAACCCTTTTATTCTAGCAACTTTCTAAGATTATAAGAGCAGTATTTAACATTTTCCCTATTTTTCAGCCTTTGTCCTCTCCCCATTATTTTTGGCTTTGTCAAGATTTCTTGTGCTAAGAGATTGAGAGGTACGATACTGGGTGGCTGAGCCACTACAGGACATGTTTAAAGGAAGGCTGATATGAAATAAAATGTGCAGGGTCTGTTTATTTTCTCAACTAATGGAAGATATGAATAGTAGCCTGATAGAATGCTAAAGTTCAGGGTTGGATGGCTAACCGATATAGCTGCAGTGGATGGCCAATGCCGTACATAGTCTTCAGTGCAGAGTGGAAATATGCTGGAGAGACTAGCTGTCTTGATGTCAGGCAGAAGAGTGGAGAAAGCATGGGATGAGTTCGCTGTTATTGCAGGGGTTTTAGTGGGGCGTCAGGATGTGTGGGAATTAAGTAACAATGTGTAGACCTTATGCTGTTAAAACTAAAATTTGTAATAATCTGTAATGAAAAAGAAGAATATGAGACTATCTTGTGTCTTAAAATATGGTGAAGGGGGACGGAGATATGGGGGTTGAAGTGGGCTTACAAACTAATGAGACATGGGGGAGCGGGGATTTTGAAATGAAGCTAAGAGAGTTATAGTGCTGTGTTTTATCTATTAGTTAAAATACAGTCTGACTTCAGAGTCTATGTAGAGGTTGTGTTAGAAAAAGTGAAGGCATGCTCTCTGTATATAAACTAGTAGATCATGAATGAAATGAGCATATCCAAGTACAACAAATATAAACTAAAAAGACATTAAAGAGATTGGTCATAGTTGAAAGAATTAACTCATTCACTCCAGTGGAGCTCATGAAGTTTGTACTGTAACTTCCAATTTGTGGAACCTACGATTTTGACAGAATCAAATTATATCCTCACATTTCAAACAGATGTTCATATGTCTGGAACCACAGGGATTATGAAAGAAGTATAAATGGCAAACTCTTTAGCACAAACTTTTTTTATAGTGGTGGTATTCTTTAGGTTCTAGGTCTTAAACCAAATGTTATAAGTCACAGTAAATAAACACAGTAACTATTACATTTGTAATATTTTGTAAACAACGTACATCACCAGCAGCCACTCAAGGTACACACATACTGTTAGCGCCATTTTATTCAGCTAGTGAGAGCTTTCATATGAGGCTAAGGAGTTCTGTCTGTGTTACTTGTTAG
>NC_056748.1:750613985-750621485 GCF_019279795.1 Protopterus annectens
GAGGCCCGAGGAGACAAGATCCAGTATTACAAGAAACAAAAGTAACAAGATGGGAAATTACTACAAAGGAGCAAGTTATTTCTAAACTAAACATACATAGTAAAAAGTACAAAAATGTTAAAGAAAACAGACAGTTAATGCTATGCTAAGAGTGTATAATATATACAACAAACAGAGTACAGTCTGTAACAAATAAATAATAGGAAATAAAAAGTAACACAAGAGGTCATAAGCCAGTGGAGGCAGTAAGATAAGTAAAAGATTTATGAGTATATAATATATACAGGGGGTAAACCCCATGAAAAAAGGTAGTGAACAGACAAAAGCTCAAGGAGGCTGAGAGTACAACAGACTGTTAGGCATAATATGAAGAGGCAGCAGGGGGGGGGGGCATCAAGATTATATAAGATGGAGGATATAATTACGCTGGGTCAAAAAGGAAGCAATTATAGAAGATGAAAAGTTAAATTAATTTGGGTCATTATATAAGCAAGATCAGGAGTTGTACAGGCCATCTTTCAAAGTTATTTTGAAGGACTTAGGGTTGGTGATAGATCTGACACATAGTGATAGTTTCTTCCAGGCATTTGCTACAGAGTAGCTATAGAGGAGTTTGCCAATATTTTTATTGGGCTATAGAGTTGCAGTAGGTACTTTTGTGAACTATGGAGAGCATGGTTGGGTGTATAAGTCTGGATAAGAGTAGAGAGAGAGGGGTATGGGGGGGGGGTTCGTGTAAGACAGAATGTGCCATGGGGAGCTGAGATAGTAGCATTTGGTGATGGATAGAATTAGTGATGAGTATAGATGAGTAGAATTTGCTTTTTAGTGCAATGCAGTGGTGGGTACAGTAAGGCTGGTTGGAGGCAAATCTTGCAATTCTATTCCAGGTGAGTTCTAGTTACAACAGAAGATTGGATTGGAGATTTGTGGGTATAGGAGCGGCATTAAGTAGTGTGGGGAGTAGGAAAGCTTATGCAAGGGAGAGTCACAAAGCCTTCATGAGGAACTTTTTATGCCTGTATAACAGGCCCAGCTTTTGATGTGTCTTTTAATGCATTGCTGAATGTGAAGATCAAACTTTGGTTGTTAACACCTAGAAGTTTAGTGTGAGATTCAGTAAAGATGATTGTGTTTTTGAGGAAGGAAACAGTAAAGGTGGTTTGTGATGTTGGAGAGTTTTAGGGATGAATAGGAATAGTTTGGTTTTCTTTGGGTTCAGTAACAGTTGGTTGGAAGTAAGGCATCTTTTGACTGTGTGAAGGAACTCCTGAGTGAGGGTATGGAGGGGAATGATGTTATTAGAGAAGGAGATGATAGTAGAGGTGTCTGCATATTGAATAATGGCAGTGAGTGGACAAGAAGAGTGGAGGTCACTGATAAAGATGTTAAATAGTAGGAATCCCAGGATGGAACCTTGAGGTATCCCTGTTGAATAGATTGGAAGGGAGAGAAGGTGGATTGCCATTTCACTGCCTGGAATCTGTTGGAGAGGTAGCTGGAGAACCAAGATAGTGCAGAGTTAGAGAGGTTTAGTGAAGTTGGTTTGGACAGAAGTAGTCTATGCGATACAGTGTTGAAGGCTTTGGAGAGATAAAGAAACAAGCAGGAGACTAGCTTATCATTGTCATGAGAAGTGGCAATAGTATTTATGAAGGATGTCAAAGGAGTAGCAGTGTGTTTTGGATGAAAGCCATGCTGTGTGGATGTGAGAAGATTCTTACAGTAAGTGATCAAGAAGCTGTTTGTGAATGCATTTTTCAAGAATGTTTGTCAGGAAGAAAGATGGCAATTGGTCTGAAATTAGAGGGACCAGTTGAGTTGCCACCATTATGTATGGGTTTGACGTAGAATTTTTTCCATATATTAGGCACAATGTTTTCCTTAATGGATCTACTGAGTAATATGGAGATAGGGAAAATGATAGAATTCACAGAAATCTTTAAGAAGTGTGGAGGTAGGTTGTCTTCTGATGGAGAGAATGTTTTAAGTTTGCTAAGTAGGGATTTAATATAGGCTGTGGGCATGGGTTTAAAAGAAAAAAATTGATGACAGTGGGAGTACGGGATGTGGGGTGGGTGATAATGTCATTTTTGGTAAGGTTGCGGATAGTGTCAATGAACAAGGAATTAAGGAAGGTAGCACTATCAGTGGAGGAGCTATTAGGGCAAGGGTTTGGGGATGATAGGCTCCCATGATGTAGCAGCTTATTAACAGATTGCCAGAATTTTTGGGGATTGGAGTGTGGGTTGTTGAGTGGTTTATGGAAAAAGTTTTGTATGTCAAAGGTTACCTTTTTTTTTGGTTAAGTAGAGAGGTGTCTACAGGTTTGAAGATCAGTGGGGGTATTGGATCTTTTCCATTTTTTCCATGCACTCTCCCTCTTATTCATGAGGATTCATGTGGCTTATGCTAACCAGGGGGAATAATGGATTTTGATTCTTAGTTTCCTGATGGGGGCTAGGGAGTTGAGTGTGTCTAAGAAGATGTTGTTGAAAGCCAGAACATCCTCTAGGGGGGGATTATGGAGGAAGGACCAGTTAATTGAGGAGAGGTGGTGGTTAAAAGTTTCTGTATTAAAATTAGAGAGTTTGCAGTAGTCTTTGTATTGCTGGGGTTTGTAAGGTTGAGGAGAGTGATTAAGTATGTAGGTGGGATGGTGATCTCTTAGGGTGTCAGGTAGTGTGGAGGGTTTATGATACAGGTTAGGACTGGAAATGAGGACCAGGTCTAGAGTAGAGCCAGAGTTGGTACATTTGTTTAGGTGAGTAGGGGTGGAGATTAGTTGGGAGAAACCAAAGAGGTTGATGGAGGTGTTTGGGCAGTCCGTGTTCTGGGCATTCCAGTCTATGTTGACATCACCCAAGATAACAGTTTCATAAGAGATGGTTTGAGAGACCCAAGAGAGAAAGAGCTCTAGTTAACATAGTTAAAGAATATAAATATGTCTACAAGGGTCGGAGGTTGGCATAGTGGTTAAAGTTTTCATTTTATGGGCACAAGCAGAGTTTAATTCTCACATGTGGTAATTGGCTGGGCTTGGAATGCCTCACAAGGAGAGTTAGCCTGGTATTAATTTATGAACTTATGATCATATGAACAGCTTTACACACACTAATAAAATAGAAAAAATATAAAATCATCTCTCCTTTAGATTAATAAATATGAAAATAACCGACTATCTCCCTATAGTAGACCAGGGAGATAATGTAAGGTACATGGAAAGATGACTGTAGTTTTATTCAGTTTGGTCAACTTATAATAAAAATTCAGAACACTTGTTTAACTTCTGTTATTCATTCTAACTCACTGACAGGCTTTTTAAGATGATGTGTAATAAAAATATGAGACACATTAATATGAATCAAAAGCATGAGCTAAGCATTGTTAGTCTAATGAAGAGTTTGAGAGGTAGTTTGTTCATCGTTTTCAACAAACTAGGAATATATCATTCCATTGTAGAATGTTTTAGGGTTATATCATTAGGTAATTTTTTTGTTTGTTTCAAAAGTGTTGTCCATAGGTGAAGATTTCATATTGTTATATATAAAGTATATAATAAGTTCTGTACATAAATGCAATTTCCTTATACTTGTTTTTTTTTCTCTCTCATATAAATGTATGATTTTGAATGCATATGTATTAATATTAATGGATTTATAATTGAATAATCCAGTAAAGAGGGGGAGTCTGTTCAAATACTTGAAATTACATAAAGCTCAAATAGTATTTCTGCAAAAAACACAATTTATTTTTTATACTGTACTAGTCTTAGATCTGTATATTTAAAGTTTTACAGATATAGTTTTGGAATCTGTTGATGCTGGGATCAAATCATCTGTGGTCAAAGCAGCCGGGGTCAAAATGGAGGGGTCAAAACATCCTGTACATCCTGTACGTAAATAAACTTTCATTAAGGAATTGTTTGGATTTATCAGACTCTGGCTTTTGAACTAAAAGAAGAGGCAGCCTCATTTTATGGAAGAACTCATCAGTAATGCCTAAAGTAAAAGATATCTATGTTGGTGAAAATTGTATGTTAAGCATTGTTTTAACTGAGTGAAACAGAAAACTATATACATTGGTGAGCTCTTATTGGATTCCAGGGGTTGGAGCTAAACTGCATGGACACTATAGCCTATTATATGAAAGGTGACGTCATAATGGCTAGTGATTTTAATTGTAATTTATCAAAGATCCCACTGCAGATAGAAAGCTCAGAATTACGTCTTCAGCCAAACACTTAACGATTTTGTAAATCTAATTAATTTAAAGAATATATATGAGCTAAGGAAAATAAACTCACTTCAGTTTACCCATTATTCATACAGATATGGAACACAAACAAATATTGGTAAATTGTTTATCTCAAACAATCTTATCACATATCAGAGAAGTTTCAATAGTTTTGTGTCTATTATCGAACCATAATGCTATAATCTTTAATATTGTTTTAAAAACTGACCTAATACATAGGCACCAGAATCAAGTTGAAGACTGGGGAGATGGAGGGTGAGAGTGGCACTTAGTGATCTAAAAAGGGCGATTTTTTATAACTTTTTACTACCACAACATAGGTTCACTTGGAGGACATTTTAAGCTTAGCCAATTCCCTTTTGGTGCTTGAATTAACATTTGCTGATTGGTCTTACCCATCCCATGGCTGATAATTGTATATTAGCCCTAGTGAGAATAACTGTGATCATTCCATAGATAATTTGAGGGGACCCATGTAAGAGATGCAGCATTGAGGAACTGCCTCTATCCTTTAGAGGCATGAGGGGAAATCCTGGAGTACATTTTCTATTACCCATCCTTAGATCCAAGTTGCATTTGAATATGGGTGGATGAGCTTTATTTTATTTTTATGGATAGTCTGATCTGGAACAGTGGTAGCCTCTGTGATATATATCCATCTCTCCACAACATTCAGTTTAGATATCTGGACTGAGTATTCATGATGCCATTTGACTTGCTGATGGTCGGTAGGTCCATCTGTATTAGGTCGCAGGATGCCTTGTATGCCAGACATGTCACCTGTAAGCACTCTGTAGGATACGGAGTATAGTAATTAATCTTTGAGGTGGTCCATGCAAGACTTATTGTTTAGGACTATCCTTTTAAGTAAGGTATCTCTGAAGGTATTCCAATTGTTGCATGGGGCTGGACAGATATATGTCAAAGTGGGCATTATACAAAATGATTGACTTAATGGGAGCTTTGTAAAGGTGGACAAAAACATCTCTAGATCTAGTCACAATCAATTTGTTTATAAGCTGTGCAATATAGAAAGCTTTCGTTTGATTCTGGGCACATGCTAGTCAAATATTAGATCACTGTCCACAAGCTCCCAAATGCCAAACAATTTGGTCACTTCTCAGAGGGCATTGTCATGATTTTGACACCAGTTATTGTTTGGGACAAACCTGATGGTTAACTCATTTGGGGATTCAGTAACTGCTCCTAGCTTGCAGTCATCTCAAACTTACCTGGCCAAAACCCTTTGGTATTTCCTTTTACTTTTGAGATATATATGCCAAACAGAAAAAGTCTCAACACCGAACACTGGGGGACTCCATTGGTGACTGGTCTCTTCCCCTATTTTGATCTCCTGCATCCTGCGAACAAGTTGGCAATCCAGCTGGTGATGTAAGTGTTTGATCCTACATTATTCATATTTTTACTACACCTGAGTAGGAGATTATGTCAAAAGGCTTGGCCAGGTCAAGGTAATGTGGTGTGAATTGTTTTACCTTCATCCATTGCTTTGGTAACAAGAGTAAAGCTTAAATTTTGCCCATGATTTTGAGCCTTTCACACTTTCCTCTGGGCTGTTTTCAAACACATTTTTAGGGTCATGTGTACATGTATGCCTTCTTTCATTCACCTTTCTGTTTGTATTAAATTATATTCCTTGTATAATACAGCGCCAGTTGTTAGAATGTGTTTTGAATTTGTAGTTTTGAACAGTCTTCTAGTAAGCAATGAAACAAAATGTATGAACCAATGACAAAACTACCCATTTCAGAAAATTTCAAACATAAAAGGCCACTCAAACATCAGTCATTACAATCCACCAATATCAGTAAATATGCAAAATCTGTGCAGAGTATCATCTAAATAATTCCACATTAGGGGGAATCTCTAACTAATGAAGAGGTTGCTGCTAAGAAACAACTTTATATTTTATTGTTTCATCTACAAATAAAGTGGCTGTTGCCCTTGAAGAATAAATTGCCTATGTTACATTAAAAAATGATAAGCTAGTAATATTGCAATAGGGAATGGATGGCAAACTGATAACAGGTTCATAGTTACTAGGTAATTCCTCCAAAGGAGGACATTTACAGGACTGCAGCATCCACTCCCTTTAAGGTACAACACAGTACAGTATCAGCGATCCATCTGCATACTGTGGGAGTAGAATCCACAGCCTTCTGCATCAAAAGTAAGGCTACTACCTGATGTGCTACTGACAATGCAAACAGACTTGGAATAAGCAGCACTAAATGTTTTGTCCCCTGAAGCTCTCAGCAAATTGTTTTATTTATTTAAAATTTGTTTACCAGGAAAGTCTAACTTGGAACACATCCAGTTTTCAGCAGAGGCCCAGGGAGGAATGCTCCAGATGCATATCTTTGTAACATGGGAGGAAACCAGAGTACCCAGAGAGTGCCCAGACAGACAGAGGGAGGACATACAGACTCCACACAGTAAGCACCCTAGCCAAGAATCAAACCAGAAACCATTTGCTGTGAGGCAACAACACTACCACTGCACCATCCACATGACACAACTAACTCTTGCAATTTCATCGCAGAAGAAATCTGGAAAAAGCCAAAATTTATTGAGGGGGGGCCCAATACTAAGGCCACATTTTAAATATTGCTTGTATAATCTTAGAACGTTGCTAAAATAGTGGTTTGTGTTACCATGTGTTCCCAAAAAAGATAGGAAGACTGAAACTTAAAGGGCTATTATTATTTAGTGAATTCCATTCTCACTGATTTCCAGAAAACCACAACTTTTAATAGGAACAGACCAAACTCCCTGGATCACACGTGGTGGTGTGGACACACACACACACACACACACACACACACACACACACACACACACACACACACACACACACACACAGCCTGCATATAAGCAAACAACATTCCTGCATAACGGAGGACAGCCTGCATATAAGCAAACACACTTCCTGCATAACAGAGCATAGTCTGCATATAAGCAAACACACTTCCTGCATAACGGAGCATAGCCTGCAAAAATGGATCCTTCACATATAAGCATAACAGCCTGCAATAACAGAGCCTTCACATATAAGCATAACGGAGCACAGCCTTGGTGGGAAAACAAAAACATATAAAATCTCTCCTTACAGTAGACTCTGGCAGCAGGCTTGATGTGGAACCTAGTTATTTCCACGCACTTTTGTGTTTGAATTTACATTAGCATGCATGGATTTGCCTATAGGTCTTGCAGCTGTAAAAG